>NC_041401.2:74348055-74555555 GCF_900747795.2 Erpetoichthys calabaricus
ATGACAACGCTTTTTGTTTGTATACTGGAGGGCTGTCAGTATGCAACTAAAGTTGTAAAATCTCTCTGTAGACTACATTTTTTGTGAAGACACTCTCACTGTTTGGTAGTAATTTCCCTTGATGTGGCCCATCTTTAACTTGCACCTTCACATCACTCGCCCGCTGAAAATACTTAATAATAATATGTTGTTACATATTATTTTGAGTGTGAGGGTTGGCTGTGATCGGGGCTAATATCCTACGCCTGGGCGGAAGGATTTGGGATTTTAGAATAATAATCCCGAAATGCGTAGGCTAAATCCGCCGCCTGCTGCGATGAAGCAAATTTTCTCTTTAGAGGCATTTGTATAAGTTGGAAGTGAGACGAACTTTGAAATGTTTAAGTCATGAATGTACCTGTTGAAGACAGTTGTATAATGCGTAGGCTAAATCCGCCGCCTGCTGCAATGTTGGGGTTGGATTTCGGTCTCATAAGGTTTTCGGGCTGACGTCAGTGAGTGCGCAGAAGACGACTGCGCATTCAGCTTCGGACGGACATGAGTGAGTGAGTGAGTGAGTGAGTGAGTGAGTGAGTGAGTGAGTGAGTGAGTGAGTGAGTGAGTGAGTGAGTGAGTGAGTGAGTGAGTGAGTGAGTGAGTGAGTGAGTGAGTGAGGAGGCAGGCGAATTATGTATTAAGATTAACCTTTCAAATATTTCTGTAGCAAATCACTACCAGTACATAGTCATCCTCGTCAACACCATCACACTCAATTATTAAAATAAAAAATGACCATTTAAATCAGGCATACTTTTTATATGGAAAATTCAGTTCAGTGAAAAAGAGCTGTAGCACATATTCAATGAAATGAGTTCTCTGTACATAACATTGAATTTTGAAATTTTACAGTTCAAATTGGAATAATGCAGCTGATTTTCTTTTGAAATACGTTTAGGACATATTTGTAGCATAATAAGAATGGGCACTTCATTGTAACGAATTAATGATTAACAGCTGGCCGTTTACTTTCATATTTAAGAGTCAGTTTCTCAGCACTTTGCCACACTCTATCTGCCAGGCACGAAGTATCCATACACTAGTCCAAGGCAGTCCCATTATCTCCTTGTTAGTCCTGTCCGTCTGAAACTCTCCTCTTTTGTGTTCTCTGGCATCTTTTTAAAAGAACAAGTGAATTAATTGGCATACAATTAATTTAGAATGTTGTTCTTTATTCCTGGGGCAAGGCATTTACATATGAGATGAATTTTGGGGAGTAATTATGGAATTGCTTAAACATCAGAAATATCAAAACACTAAGAGGTATGCGTTTAGAATAAAAGAAAAGAAAGAAGAGATGGACTCATCATCCCACATGACAGTGACACTGAGCTACATGACATTTAGTTTGGTGTCACTCATAGTTTTAAAGGAAGTCTATAAGAATAATGCTTTGACTTGATCTTTCATTTGTACTGTCTCTTCTAATAGTGTTACTTTTGTTTGTTGTAATAGCTTCTGGATGCTTACTTTTTAAATTTAAGACTATAAGATTTTTTGATTGCTCTTAAAATTAAGTTAATATTTGGGATTTTCTATCATTGTGATGGGCAATAAATTTCGTAAACATAGATTGGTATCCAGATGTAGCTTCCATATAGAGTTTGGCTCACTAATGCTAGTTATATCTATGTTCCAGATCAGCATGAATATATTGAAAAAAAAGGAAACAAAGAACTGAATTTTGAGCTAATCATGAATTGGATTTGCCGCCCAAGATGACTGATTGCATGCAGCATGAGAATGCACTCTGTCATCTATTGTCTAATGCACACCTTTGTTGATCAATCACTGTGACATTTACCAATTACTAAAGAAGATTTATCAAATATTGTTCCCATTGTCATTGTGGAAAAAAAGGATCATCTTTGTCTGAATAATAAAGAGACACAATTATTGACAATGTCTGAATAAAACTTTTAGTACTGCTCTGGTATTAAAACAGCTACCAGTCTACTGAAAGTAGTTTTTTGGATGTTGATGTAAGAGCAATTTTATCTCAACAATTTCTTGACATTCTTGCCAAAAACATACATGTCTACTGATAGGTAGCTCTAAATTGGCTGAAAGGGAGTGAATATGCAATATGATCCTGGCTGATGTACAGTTCCATCAGAATAGGCCACAGGCCCCTATAATCCATGAAATAAGATGATTCAGAAAACAAATAAATTAATCTCTTTCAGGTCCAATTAAACCTATTTTATTATCCCTCTACCCGACAATTCCTGTGATCATCTGTCAGAGATGACTTTACCTTAAGCAGGCAAGAAAACTTGGCAGTAGGGCAGTGGCGCCAAGTGCTACATTTGGGTACTGACAAGAGAAATGGAATAGGTGAGGATTTGTAACAAATTAAAACTACCATATTATGTTTTATGGCTAATAACTAACCACAGAGATGCAGTATGTACAGTTAATCAGCAGCTCTAGTCTGGGTATGCTAAACTAAAATAGTGAGTCTTCAGCCAGGATTTGAAAGTTGAGACCTAAGGGGCATCTGTTATAGTACCAGGCAGACCATTCCAAAGTTCTGGGGCCCCGTAACTTAAAGCTCAACCTCCCACTGTTATTTCATTAATCCTTAATGTACGTTTTGTTTTGTAAGTCATGATAAGTTCAGATAAGTAAGCTGGACCTTGGACATTTAAGGTTTTAAATTCTAAAAGGAGAATTTTGAAATCTGCCCTTAAACGTAACTGGGAGCCAATGTAAGGATTTAGAAACTGGAGTTGTGTTTGTATATTCTTGTTCTTGTAATAATTCTTGCAGCAGCATTTTGGACTAACTAGAAGCTGTATAAGGAACAATTTAAACATCCAGTGAAACTGAATTGCAGTAGTCAATCCTCCTAGAAATAAATGCATGAATTAATTTCTCAGAATACCGCTTATTTAGGAAACACCTTAATTTCTCAATATTTTGAAGATGTAAGAAACATGATTTAGACAACTTTGTAATGTGTGCTTTAAATGACATGCTAGAGTCAAGGATAACTCCTAGATTCTGTGCTTATTCAGTAAAATTAATGGTGATTCCAACTGAATTAAATGATGACAATGAGTTGAATGCTTCTGACTCTCAGCTTTTAAGATTCATGATCTTGTTTCATTGCATATGGTTCACTCAATACCCAGAGGCTTTGACTTGCAAATGTGAATTGATGAATGTTTTGTAATGCTGTGATATTTCTTTAAGCAACTAATCAAAACTGGTCCAGTTCGGTTAGTAACAGGCACAGGATTTTGTATAAGTAGGTTTCTTATTCCTTGACTGACCAAGGAAAAACAGGATATTTGCAGTGCTATGAACACTGGAAACATTCAAATATTTATTGTTACTAACATATACATCAGTCCATAAACATATATATGCTGTTAGTTTTTCTGTGAGTTTTCATGGATTGGAAACGCTAGATAGAATCATTATCCTATAAATAGGCAAAGATCAATTTTGTTAATGGGACAAAACAAGATTGTAGTCTTCCTTGAAAATAACCTGAAACCTGAAACTCCTAATACTGAAAGACAAAAACAAATTTTTCCATTAACACATTGAATGCCACAGTGACAGTAGGTAAATTTGTTCCTGATGCCAATGTAAAATCGGGGTGTTATTTTAATATATTAATTAAATATATTTTGTTATTGAGCAAAACACACAATTAAATGTAATTTCTCTAAAATTAGAATTAACTGGTAGTTGCCACCCGGAACAGAAAATTCCCACAACTTGTAGTTGGTAGTGAACATGTTCATTTTAATCCAGAGTTCACACATCCACACTCTTAAACAAAATTGCCAAGTATCTTTTTTTATGTTGCATTATCTGTTCTCCCTCTGTCACAACTACTTCAGTATTTGCTTTACTTGAGTAAATATTTAATGTGTTCTTTTAAATGTTTTCTTTTTAAGAAAATGCATCCTGACCAGTCTCAAACGTAAAAAGTATAACTACAGTGAACTACTATCATTCAGCAACTTTTTTCTATTCTGCATTAAAAATCATTGTATTTGGTATAAGAGAGAATGACTACTGAAACACTCAGAATGCAGTTTTAGAATCATGTGAGGAGCATTGACTTAGAAAATCAAAGTTGTATTAGCTGAAGGAATTGATCCACTGTTGGTGTGGTAAGCATTTACATTTTTGTAGTTTCACAGAATCACACATGTTTTATGTATAGTAGCTTACTGACTTTTTGCAATTTTTGCAATGAATATGTGCATAAAACACTTAAAACACAAAGTTATTTCTTGTGACTTTGCTTTAGGCATTTATTATGAGTGAATGAAACCCTTTAATGCTCCAAGTAAACTGCCCCTCAGACCTCATAAAGCAAAGGGTTAAAACTTAATTTAGAATAAATCAATACATACTAAAATGTTAAACAATATGTTATAAATATGACTTATGCAACCTGATCTTGAACCGGGCCACATACTGTAGGTTTTTTGGTTGAAAGATGAAAATACATACACACATACTGTTTATATACAAATTACATACATACACCTTCAAAAACTGTTCCTTCTGCATCTCAATTAATATGTATGAGGAGTTTTTTTGTTGTTCCGATATTCTGGTTTTCTCTGAAGTCAAAGTCCCTTGCCATTTAATATAGACTGTTCCTACTAATGTTTATGCACTACTGTTCTAGCGCCCGTTATTGTAACGGGCTAAATGACTAGTATATATATGATATGTGTATATGTTTATATATATATATATAAATGTATGTACCTGTGAAATTGTGGCCTAATTATCACACATTTACAAGTTACTCCATTCCATTCATATTTGTCACATGTAGCAGTAACAGTATATTACTTTAATACAGATGTTATTGTACCAATATGATTTCACCTATTTTAAGACCCAACCTAGAGAACTGGTTGCTTGGAAAGCCAATCTCTCTTTCATCGACAGCAAGAATACCGACGTGCTGCAAATACCCCAGGCATTTATGCTTTGAAAATATTCCTTTTTATGGTTCAGTTCATGATGATCATCACAGATAATTACAGGTTTTGCTCTGTTTTGTCAATCTTGTTTATGTATGAGTCAATCAAAGAACTATTTGCAAGCCAAACTCCCCAAAATTATATTCGATTTTTATTATTCCTTAAGATTTACCCAGACCATGCCATTGCAGATAATGCGCATGCAGCATTTTCAAGACACCTGTGGGTTTTTCCTGAACATCTGACAGGCTTAGATCTTTATAATGACAGAGTCTCGGTAGAAACAAAGGCAAACCTGCAATGTTCACCATTACCAAATATTTTTGATGTCTTAAGCTCAGAAATGAATCTTAGAGTTAAAGTTGGAGAATCTCATAACAGAAAGAACAAAATTATTCTTTGATGCCCTTAAGAATAAAGGCAAAGAAGGTTTCAGTCATTTCTCAGGAAACCAGTAGAACTAGGGACAGATGATCCAATTTTCTGAACTGTTGGCACGCATGACGGAAGAGGGTGACGCAGCTGGGAGAGAGAAAGTCTCATCAAAATGTACAATGATATACTGACAAAGGACAAGGACCAGAAGCAGTTCATTAGTGGACTGATTGCAAACAATTGCAAGACTTGTCCAATTTCATCAAAGACAGTGCTAATGTTGTAGACCTGAAAGTGCGGAACAGCTTGTTAAATTTTTCTGTGTTTCTTATAAATATGATGAAGAATAAAACTATCCTTGTGGAGAACTTGAAACTGTTTTTGGACCACCCTGAATAAATATATATCACATTATACGTATGTAATTGTACAATGTTGGTGGCTGTAGTCCCAACATGTGCAGAGGAGAAAGAATTCTACTGAGTGGTGTTAGTAAGGCTCAGCAATAGCCAAGAAAAAATCAATTACATTGTAGGCAACTGTGAAATATCAGAAGTAGTTGGGCCACTAGGGAACCAATTACCTTTAGAGTATTGAGTGATGGCTGTTCAAGCAGGGTCAGTGTTGGCTCTACACTTGAGTGTAGTTTTAGGGCTGATAGTGTCCAGTTTTATGTGCTTGCATGCTGAGTGTTCTGACAGATTCACAATGTTTGATGACTCTCCCAGAAATAAACAGAAAACATGTTCAGAGAGTGGAGAACCTCAACAGAAAACTTTAACTATAATAAATCCGGGGCAAGAGAAAGAAAAAAACTGACAAGGGTTTCTCCTGAAAGCTTGTACTCCTCCTCTCTTAGTGGAAGACACATATTGAGAGCTTTTTATACATTTCAGGTTAAACATTCTTGTTTTTCAAAAATTACATCAGTCCTGCCCAGATATTGTATGTTCTGTTTTTTGTCAGTGGACCTGTAGCTGGAAACAATACATTCACATCTTTAAAATAACCAACAGCACTATGTTCATTTAGGTGATTAACTGCATGGTTGTTTCCTCAACACTGCTTTAATTGGGTGTCATCGTAGCTGATCAGTGGGGGGAAACAACCACAAAAAAGTCCTTGTCAATATATATTGTTTATATTGATACCAAAACTGTAAACATTGAGAAGTGTACTCTTTCTCCGCTTACTTCCAATGGAGGCTCACAAACAGCTTCAAAGTCATTTGAAAGATATAATGTAGAAAGCAGTGGGCAGAGAAGTTCACAGCTGCAAATAGGCTTTTCCTGTGGACTCAGGATAAGAAAAGAAAACAACTGTCTTTTTTTTTTCAAAGGCACTTGGCAAAGTCTGAAGTGTGTTTACTAATGTTTGGTTTATACACACACTCATTTAATGACCCTATAAATCTGTTTTTCATAATGCCTAGTAACACACACACATAAATGCAGGGCTTTCAGAACTTGTAACAACCCTTGAAGATTATGATATAATGTATTTGCATGTGTATATATACATACATTTTGTCTAATGTGCATAAGATTTCTTCAATAAAAACTTATCGTACATCAGAGGCACAGAGGAAACAACAATCCATTTTCTGAACCTGCATGTTAGAGAAGCATAGTCAAAGTCATGTATTCTCTGCAGAGGAATATGGGACAAGCTGTTTGCTGAAAGTGAGGATGCTTGGGTAAACGATACATGGACAACTAGCTACATAAGAATTTAGTCTGATTTGGGGTGCTTTAGTACAAAATATAACCTGTTATTTCTTTAATGTTCTTTCTTTTTTAATGTTGTATACATTTAACTGTTAAATACCATTTGCTGAATGCTATTTTACTGGTTAGTAATAGAATGACAAGGAAGCTTAACATCTGTGAAGTTTTCTTACTGACACTCAAAATTAATACATTCCACCTAAAACTGTTCCAACATGGTCCGAGAGAGAAATGGATATATAAGAGTTAGATAGCCTCCTCCTTGCGGTCCTTCTCCTCCTTTAGTACACGTTCATTATTCTCCTCAATAGATGTTGACACTAATACTGTGTTTTACACTCACAGGGCCACGTAGAAAAAAGGCTTTTCAGCTTTAGACAATAAATGGTAAAGCATTTCATATATTAGAATTATTATGTGCTCCAGCTTTACTACTTTCTGACTTGTACCAAATGGTATGTATAATTAGCATAATGTTCTGTGAAAAAAGAATGGAAATTTATATTAAACACATGTGCATCTTTTGTAATTCTAAATATTCTAAATATTTCAGTAGCATTGCTTTCATTAATAGTAGTCTGTTTTTGTAAAATTAAGTGCTTTGCCCAGTGATTGAGTGACAATACCTCCACCAAGATAATATACATGGGTTTTATAGTAACTGCTTTGGGTGCATTACACTTCAATACCAAGCAGTGTCATCCTATGGTAAAAAATATATATTAGTCATCTTAACTTTGGACTAAAATAAATGTGGATGGTATGACTAAAGTGTAAACCAAAATATAGTGTTTGCCCTTCCACTTTTCAAACCAGGACATTATTGTGTGTTTATGCTGGTCATCCTATAATCAATGTGATTTTTTCTGTGATCTTTTTCTGTGGGTGCATCAGACTGTGACTCTTAAGACAAAGGTCAAAAAACACATATCCACCTAGGTATACTGAAACATGTATATATATATGTATATATATATATATATATATATATATATATATATATATATATATATATATATATATATATATATATATATATATATATATATATATATTGTCACGCATGCGCGCATAGGGAACCACATAAAGACCCAAGGTGCAGCGCGAAAACTCCTGCCAAGAGGAAAAAGTGGGGTACTAACGTCTCTCTCTTTTTTCCTACAGAAAGAAAGATGCAGCTCCGCCATGAATGTGCCCAGACTCCCAAACCATGTACTGCCACTTACGTGTTTTTTCCCTTCCTTCCGTCTACCTCTGATGACATCCTGGCTCCCATCCACCACCTCGGTTCCTTCCCAGCATTCCTCTGGGCCACGAGCACGGGGCTGTAAAGCTCAAGCCTGTTGGGTTACGTGGCCACCATCAGGGGGTGCTGGGATAATTCTGGAGCCGTGGTCCGCGTGTGGCGGAAGTGCTGTCAGAACTTAATTGAGGAACACCTGGATTACTTCCGGGTGAGGTATAATAGGGGCCGCCTCACTCCACTCATGGAGCCAGAGTCAGGTGGAAGAGGCGGAGCTTGCAAGAGAGGAGTGGAGGCAGTAAAGAAAGAAAAGAAAGACAAAAAGATAAGGACTGAGTTATTAGGGAGATTTGTGGTAGCATTGTGTATTGCAGGAAAAGAAAATAAAATGTGTGTGTTATGGGGACATTCTGAGTCTGTCTGTCTGCCTGTGTCCAGGGGGCAAAACTCCATTATTTATTTATTTATTTATTTATTATAGAGTTGAAATTTTAACTTTTGCTTGTGGTTATACACCAAACAACTGACAGTCTCTTGCTATTGACTCTGGCTGGTCCCCTACATTACTGTATCTGTAGCACTTCCAAAAATCCAAGCCACCTACATGTTCAGTTTAAATTTGGATATTATTTGCATCGTGACCTCTGGAAATGTTTTTGCGTGGGACTAGAGTCTCATCCTCTATGCCATCTATGCACTCAAGACCTTTCATGGTGCCTTCATGTTCATGCTGGGACTTGTCCTAATGTCTCTTCTGTTTGGACCTATGTCTGCAACTCCCTTTGCCATATTCTGTCATTGAACATTTCTCTTCAACCTTGTATTTTCTTGCTGCTGGGTATCTCTGGTGTGTGTGGGTGTGTCTCCCTCTCTAATTTTCTTAGCAAATACCTGTCTCACTTTGCACCATTGCCACTATATTTGCAGTGGTCATTGGAAGGACCCTGCTTTTCTCTGGCCCTGTCCCTTATTATCCTAATTTTATAATTTAGTTCTTCTGGAACTCACTTGATTAATGGACCATCTAGTGTCACTAACAAAAAGCCAACCGCTGCTCATTTGGTGAAATCAGAAATCTCATTTCCTGTTTTCCCCCATTTGTCTTGTCTGTGCTGGGGCACCCTCTTCAGGCTACCATTGCACCTCTCTACCGCCTTTGTCCCTTCATTCCATTCACAGGGATGACTGGGGTTATGGGGGTGGGTATCAATTGATGGTTTCTCTTCACTTTTTTGGTTTGTTTATTCCTTTTGAAATAGTGTTGTGTGTTAAAGTGATATATTTTAATATCTCATTAAAATGAAAATGTGATCACAAAAATGTTTTAGGAGTCAGAGCTTAAAAGGGAGTAGCAGTTTTCTTAAGAAACTATAATGCTCACTTAAGAAATAACATAGTCCTGGATTGTCATGATTGAGTTACCTAATCTAAATGTGAGTGTTGGATTATTACATTTTTTTGCTAGTGGCAGATGTCATGTTCAAGCCGAAGGCAGCTCAAATGTATACCAAGTATAAAAAATGCCCAGGAGCAAAGGTCTGTGATGATGTTAGTTATGTCAATGTGCTATTAACAAAAGAGAAGTGTCGAGCTGTCAACTGATCATTCTTTACATCAGCTAGATAGATCCTACAGACCCAAAAGAGTAGTTCTGCTGGCCCGGGAACACTTAGCAGATGCCACTCTCATTTCTGGCTGAGATTTACCAAGTCTTGGGTGATGTCAACAACATGGTTTTGAAAATGAATTATGTTTAAGAAGTAGCTATAAGAGGTTTCTGCTCTTTTGCTTACATGGTGTTAATTGTTTGATTAAGCATGTACTCAGTCTCACTGTTCCACCATTCCTGGTTTTGGTATCATTTTAAAGATGATGCTGATTTTGCTACTGATGCAAACATCTCAACACTGTCTAACAATTGTAAATAATAATGGTTTTCCTGAGACTGCACTGACTGAAGAAAACATTTTAAAATTCTTGAATATGCAGCTCTTTCCAGCAGATTTTTTTATCATTACCTTTGAAAGTTTTAAAAAGATGCTGTTTGTTTGGCTAGGTCACTTTGGGAGTAGTTCTGCTGTTGATTTAAACAGATGTGATGTGAAGCAGATGCTTACTGATTAATCGTTCTCCGCTGCAGATCCCTGTACCACGTCCCTCACTCCAGATGTTTACAGAGTCTCTGAGCATGAGCGCGGCTATTATTTTAATCAGTGACGTCATGAGCTGGAGTAGATGAAGGTGACTTGTCAGTAACTGCTGTTGCAGGAATTTGCCAAAAAGCTTATTTAATCGAGATTCATAGCTTTTGGGTTAGCTGCAGCAATGAAGTGCAAATGTATCTTAAATATGAGTTAAAATTTAGAAGCTCATTTTATTCTAATAAATGCAGAAATTATATATTGTGCTTAACATATTTGAAAAAATGGAAAATTATGTATTTTATTATCTCAAATTAGAAAAAAATTAATGGATCAAGAACTTTTTAGAATTTGTCACAGTTTGTCATTAGTTTTTAAGACATAGTTATAAATCTCAGGGTAAGCACAGGCCAAACTGAACTACCTAGGAGTTTAACATAACAATAAATTTTTGAAGAACGTTTAAATTATTGAAATCAATGAAAAGACATGTAACTGATGTCTTCAATAAAGGAAATAAATAAGTCTTACATCAGCTTTTTCTTAGAAGATAAATGAACTACAATCTTGCATATGCTAATGCCTGCTGAACCTCATTTTTATTACTGGAATTTTTCTTTTTAGAAAATTAAGCTTAGTTTGGTTCACTTCTGTTGTGATGTGAGATTTTGCATATACAGTGGAACCTCGGTTTGCGAGCATAATTCGTTCCGGAAACGTGCTCGTAGTCCAAAGCACTCGTATATCAAAGTGAATTTCCCCATAAGAAATAATGGAAACTCAGATGATTTGTTCCACAACCCAAAACTATTCATATAAAAATGATTAATACAAAATATAAAGTAAAAATACAGTACATAAAACAAATTAACTTGCACTTTACCTTTGAAAAGAATCATGGCTGGTGTGAGTGAGTTTCTAAACTCTTGTGGGATTGCACCCAACAGGATGACATGCAGAAGAGCGTCCCAAAGCAATCGCAGTCTCCCAGCGCTGTAGCAGTTCTCCGTAAAAGCGAATCCGAAAAGATCGCGGACATGCTATAAGCGCCTGCCGTTAATGGGTGATACAAGGAACAAGGAACATTATAAATGTGCAGGGCCCTGCCTGACTGCTGTGTCTGTGTAAAAATAACCGCGCTGTTGCTGTTTCAAGCTGAATAAAGCTTGTGTTGCTAAAGTACTGAGACTCAGCTTCGTGCTTTAGGGTGCAAGACGGGGACTCGCACATCACAGCACTCACGCACGCGCGAGCACACACACACACACACACACACACACGCACATGAGCGCGCGCTCGTGCACACACACACACGTGCGCACACACAGTCACAATGCTAATACTGTAGTAAACACTATACGCTCGTACGGATGTTGACTATATGAGTGAGGCACGCCGACTCAGACGGAGAATAGGAGACGATTGCCCACAATCCCGCAGTGAGAGAGAGAGAGAAGAACCATCAGCTCAGTTGTGATCACATGACACTCAGCAGACAAACTACTCGTACTGCAAGACCTCGCTCGTTTATCAAGTGAAAATTTATTAAAAATTTTTGCTCGTCTTGCAAAACACTTGTAAACCAAGTTACTTGCAAACCAAGGTTCCACTGTAACTTGATAAATATTTTGTATGTCATTATTTGTAATTTAGGCAAAGCAATGTAATTTAGTGTTACTTTGGTGAGAGGCATTCCCCCTTTACGACTGAGTTTTTTTGAATTTTACGACAGAGTTGGGGGAGTGTGCCTTAAACCAGTTTGGCAAGTGTTTCTCTGCTAAAGTCTTTCAACCCCCGCAAGAAAGCCATAAAGACATATGGTCTTGGGGGTGGCAGGTTTTAAGATGCTGTATTCCCCCATTGGTCTGAAGTATGGTAGTTTGGAATTGGCTTGGATCATAAGCTTTTAAGTATCATGATGTCCTATTGGCTGTAGGTGTTGGACAGAGAATCTATAAATCTGCTTGTTCAACCACATTCTCTCTCTCTTACTAACCTCTGATGATGAAGACAACACAATGAAGAGCACAGCTTAGCAGCCATATTGAACAGGCTTGCGGCCTGTTTTGAAGAAAGCTGAGCACCAATGATGCCTTAACTAGAGACATTTTAAATAACTAACAAGTCTGTGTGCTGCCTGAACTACATATCACCATTTAATCAGGTTGTATGGTTGCCAATATTCAAATGTACTTTGCATATTGTTATTATTTATGAATATTATCAATAATACAATATTTTAAGTTGTAACTTAACTCCTGCTTGTCTTTTTACTATACCTAATTTCCTATAAATATAGAAGGGAAGGTGGGGATAAGATATATACTATAATCCCTTATAAACAGTGGTAAATCTGTGAGATTAGGCATTCTGACAAAGGCTACTTATTAATAATACAATAGGGGAAAGTAGAGCAATATATTACTCTACCTAGACAAAACAACATCAGAGGGTTTTTTGACGTATTTTTATGCCTATTTCAGTGGTGTCAAATGTTTTGGCATAATGTATAGACAAATATATTACTTCATTCACAATACCTGTTAAAATAAACATTTTCTAAATTTACTTTTTCTATTATAGAGTCATGATAAGCCAAAGCCGATCTCAGCAGTATTAGGCATAAGGGTGTAACCAACCCTAGTGCATACTGTATGCTAGTCCATCGTAGCACAAATTCACACATTGACACTCAATCACCTAGTCACTTTATAGGAAAAAATTATCCTAGAAAACATGTCTTTGAGAAGTGGAAGGAACACTGAGTGGAGTACCCCAACACACAGAGCATGTCCTGCAGTACTGCCCACTGATCCACCTGGCTACCTGTGCCATTCTGAAAATAGAATCCAGTCGTACTGATTGGTACAAGTTACACTTTTACTGTAGTCCTCACTCCTGTATCACAGCGATTTTAGATTCTGCATCTTGGTAACAAATGGATTGTGCACTTAACGTAGACCCTTAATTAAATTATTGAATTGAACGATTTATACTGCCTTCATAATAGATCAGGAGAGTATGACTCATATCATATACATGGGCAACTTTTGCTAAGTTGAATGTACTGTATGTAGCATGGATTTCTTTTGCTTTATGTTGTGTGTCTTCTACTTTTCTATGGTACATTGTAAAGATATTTTGGTATTTAAACTTTTCCTAAGATTCAAAATTTAAATATTTACTGATGCTCTTGACTCAGATTTCTGGCTTTTGAAACAGAAGATGGCTTCATATCAGGTCACTTCTTACACTTGTGGAGCACTTAAGTATTCAGAGTAAGGTACACATGCTTCATTTTAAATTCTGAGTTTCAGCCCAGATCATCTCCACAGAAGGTCTCTCTCATCTGTTCCATAGAAGGCCGGAATGAGTCATAAAAATCCACTCAGTCAGGACATTAAATGAAAACAGACATAGATCCAAAGCACAGTAGGAACTCTTTAGCACAGAAATTAAAGGCACTTGTTTTATAACATTCTAGAGGAGAATTCTGGGTTTCAATCTATCCATCCATCCATCCATTATCCAACCCTCTACATCCTAACTACAGGGTCACAGGGGTCTGCTGGAGCCAATCCCAGCCAACACAGCATGCAAGGTAGGAAACAAACCCCGGGTAGGGCGCCAGCCCACCGCAGGGCGCGTACACACACACACCCACACACTAGGGACAATTTAGAATCGCCAGTCGACCTAACCTGCATGTCTTTGAACTGTGGGAGGAAATCCACTCAGATACGTGGAGAACATGCAAACTCCACACAGGGAGGACCTGGTAAGCGAACCCAGGTCTCCTTACTGCGAGGCAGCAGCACTACCCACTACGCCACCGTGCCACCCGGGTTTCAATTTAGCAGCACAATTTTATGATAACTAATGAGGTGTGTAATTTGAAGTTTCTTTCCCTTATGTAAATATTATGGGTTAATATTAGGTATATTTTCCTCAGCTGGTATGAAAATAAAAACAGAAAATTCTTTTGTTTTTGTCTTATCTATATTTTTCTAGACATCTAATGCATTGTTTTGTACTGGATGTGTATATAAAACTGTTAAATTTTGTTACCCCTGTAGGGGGCCACCCTTTCCTATACACAGATACACTGTGCATGGGGTTGTGATTGGAGGATTGATGTGGGGGAAGCCCATTGGGGTTCGCAGACCTCTGCAATTCAGGAGCTCCACTGGACTGCCAATCAGATTACACATTTTTGTCACTTGGTTTACTTGACTTGAGCCAGGTAACTCCTCCCAAAACCCTAAATTTAATCATAGTTCAAGTGGGCATATTGTGTAACTGACATATAATGCAAAGTGACAACCTCTTAAATGGAGTGGAGCTCTGGAGGTCCACAACTAAACTCTAAACTCTAACTCTAACAATTGCTGTTTCATAAATTGTTAAATTAACATCGTTGGCAGTCACCTGTTATAATGATTTTCCATTAATAAGCAAAGAGATAGCTTTAAGTCCACACCAGTCAGGAGCACAGAAACAGAAAAAACGGAATCATAAAGAAGCAGTTCAGCTGCATTTACAGGTGTGTTTTAGAAATCTAAATCGGTCTAACTTTCATTAAGTTAGCTAATGTTACATCAGTTACCACTACACTAAAGTCAGAGGTTTACTGAATTAACAGTGGAGAAGCATGTATTATAGTTTAGATACTGAGTGTTTAACAGATATTATCTGATGTTACCTAGCTGATATATAGGACATGTTTGTAAATGTCACTAACTCCCAGTCTCTCTCACTTACTAGCGATGTATTTCCTGAATTCTGGAAAAGCACCAAGCAATCAACTTTGACATGCAAAAAGAACAATTAGCTCAGATAAACTTCAACTGTTGGTTAATTTTATTGGTTGCTAACATTACTAATTTGGTTAATGCTTAATTGCTATCTGCTGTCATTGGAAGGACAAATTGAAGTTTAGATAACTTAAAAAAGTGTGGGTGATATACTCACATGTTCATCTTTTTATATAGCTAAATATTCAGGTTCATTTTGACCCTGCATTTGCTGAATTAAGTAAGCACAATTCTATATTACTATTGGAAGTTATTTTATTATTATTAGCAGTACTAGTATTTTTTTAGTAATAGTAGTAGTGGTAATTGTAGTATTAAAATGTTGTTGCTGTTTGACATCACAAGTGATTCTGTTAGCTATATCAAGTAACAAAGAGTAATGGCATATTGATACTGTTAACCATTGCTATAATTACTAAATTAGGCCTTCAATTATAATTGTAACAAATCAGTTAGTATATTATTGCCATTAACTACCATTGAAGTCCAATTCCCTACAGATTGCAGCACCCCTCTCAATTACCAGTTTTTCAAAACTTACTCTAAACAAGACACAACTTAGGTCATCCATGGCACAACAACATCTGAACAGCTTTGCTATCAACAGCATCAACTCAGACCTTACACAGAAGCTGTCGTGTGATAACCTGATAGATGACTTTGCCTTCAGAAAATGTAGACATGTGTTGTTGTGATATGCAACAAGGAGATTGAAGAAACCCCTAAACATTCACCTTCAAGTTTTGATTATTTTAAAAAAGTATTTGTATTTGATGTTAAGTGTGGGCGGCACGGTGGCGCAGTGGGTAGCGCTGCTGCCTCGCTGTTGGGAGACCTGGGGACCCGGGTTCGCTTCCCGGGTCCTCCCTGCGTGGAGTTTGCATGTTCTCCCCGTGTCTGCGTGGGTTTCCTCCGGGCGCTCCGGTTTCCTCCCACAGTCCAAAGACATGCAGGTTAGGTGGATTGGCGATTCTAAATTGGCCCTAGTGTGTGCTTGGTGTGTGGGTGTGTTTGTGTGTGTGTCCTGTGGTGGGTTGGCACCCTGCCCGGGATTGGTTCCTGCCTTGTGCCCTGTGTTGGCTGGGATTGGCTCCAGCAGACCCCCGTGACCCTGTGTTCGGATTCAGCGGGTTGGAAAATGGATGGATGGATGGATAGATGTTAAGTGTTATAGTTATGTTTGTGAAATTTGCTTTTTTGTTTTTTTTTTATTTAAATGTTGTTCAAAGTAAAGCTGTTATAAGAAATACTAATGTAGTATTTCAAATAGGGATGGGGTGGCCCAAGAAGAGTCTTCTTAGGGCCCCACTCTGTCCATATTCCATCTGAGAGATTCAGCAAGAGGGTTTAAAGTTTAATTTCCGAATTTGGGTGTGTGTTACGCTCCTGGGAGGATTACAGCTCTGCTCTATTTATGAGTCCCACTTGTCCTTGACCAAAGTCAATCACTTCCTTGATGTCATTGGGTAGGCTGTGTGGTCAGACTGTGCTTAGTGTTCAGATGCCAGCACCTGATCCTCTGTGTGTCCACTTATCTGCTTGTGACCATTTGAAGAGGTTATTTAGGCAGGTGCATAAGGCATTTGTAGATCTCAGCTCAGAGTACGACCCTGGTAAAGGCAGTCTCATGTGGAGTACTTCATATTGCCCTTCAGATGTGTGACATTCTGACTTTGAAGCATTTCTTAATGCAGTCTTTATATTTGTTGTCTCCTTTCGGTTTGACAAAAACAAGCTGTCACTCCTATAAGGCCATTTGAAGACAAATATCTTAGATAGGGATTTAGAGAATTTGTATTCATAATTTGTCTTGTTCCACATTTGACCTTCTTCTGTACTTGAAATGAAACAAAACAGTTTAAATCTTTTAATAAACAATGCAAAGGACAAGTCCAGAACTATTGTGCATGTTTCTTCTCTAAATGCAGACGACTTACACTCCTTACTGTATGATCACTTAAATTAATTTTCTCCTTTGAGAAAAGACTGAAAGCAGCTACTTTGTAATATCTAAATCAATGATCACCTTATTCACTGTCATGAAAAAAGTGAACAGTTTGGCTCTCTCAAGGTGCTTGTGGTGAATGACAACTTACTTAGGAACAAGGGAAATCCTAATAAACTGAAGGAGCAATAATGTCTTAAGGAAATATCTTTAGAAAATCAGACAGTAAGTTTGGACTAAGTACAATTTAGTGTATGGTTATTTACTGCAATGTGTACAGTACAAGTCAAAGAAGGGTATGCTTACAGTTTATATTGTGCTAGTGAGGTCTTCCCTGGAGAACTGCATGCAGGTTTGGTCTCCAAGCTACAAAAAAGATATAGCAACACTAAAACAAAAAAGAGTGACTAAGGCTGGTTTCAGGACTACAGTGAATGAATTATGAGGAAAGATTTAAGGAGTTGAACCTTTTCAGCTTAAACAAATGGAGATAAGAGGTGACAAGGTTATAGTGTTTAAAATTATGAATGAAATCAGTACAGTGGATAGAGACTGTTATTATAAAATGAGTTCAAAAAAGCACACAGGGACATAGTTGGAAACTTGTTAATAGTAAATTACGCAATAAATGTTAGTTTTTTCTTCACATGGAGATACATAGATGCATGGAATAAGTAGTGTGGATGACAGTAGGGTTTTAGGGACATTCAAAACTTGACTTGATGTTGTTTTGGAGGAGTTAGGTGGATAGGATTTGCAAGATTTGTTGGGCTGAATGTTTTTCTACTGTTCTAATTTTTTAAGAGATTTAGTACTGATGGTTCTATGAAACCTGCGGTGGGTTGGCACCCTGCCCCGGGTTTGTTTCCTGCCTTGCGCCCTGTGTTGGCTGGGATTGGTTCCGGCAGACCCCCGTGACCCTGTAGTTAGGATGTAGCAGGTTGGATAATGGATGGATGGATGGTTCTATGAAACCAACATTATGAAATCATCATTTTGTGTTTTCCATTCATGAATTCAACACCACTATTTTAAAACTATTTAAGTAAAGAAAGCTAATGGATTTGGCAGTTTCATACATGTTTCTGCTGGAGTCATGTCAGTGTCACTAGGCATGTTGACTGTTTTGAGTGTACCAAATCCTGAAAATGATACCTCCTTTGGCTCTTATTTAACAACTTTCTTAACAGAAGTTCTTTATACGTCCTTTTAGCTGGTTGTGAAGCCATACTGTTAAATCCATCCATCCGTCCATTATATTCACTTGCATATCTATGTCAGGCTCAGGGTAACAGCTGGAGCCTATATGTGGTGATGCACATTAGGGGTCAATGGCTGTTTGCATATTTTAAATTAAAAAACAGTGCGCTCAGACTGCAGAAGGGTGTAGGTGCACATGATAGCATGAACAAGCGACCCAGGAGTGTTGATGTCATAATTGGCGAGCCCGCATTCAGTTGTAGACATCAGCAATTAAACCAATTTCCTCTTTAATTCTCTGGTGTGTGTAATTAGGCACCTGCTTCCATACAAATATAAAGAGCCTGAGTGGGACAGGACCAGGTGATTGAACAGGAACAAAAGATCAAGAAAGAATGAAGGAAAAAATGGTCAGTTAAGAGGAAAGGAGAGAGAATAAAGCAGCAGGGTTGGGAATGAACTGGTACAAAATCTTAGAGGCAAGGAATCAGAAAGTGGCCCCAGAGGAACGAGTGGACGGTGCTCTGTGGATCATCTAGCAGACACCTGTGAGCGATAGAGGGACTGTGGAGCTGGACTTTGGGTGCCCCGACAGTGATTGGCTGAGGTGGCTGGGGTACAGGGTGGTTTGAAAGATGATTATGCTTGTCAGCATAATGGCTGAGCAGGACTTGTCAGGTGAGTAGCAGAGATGTTGTCTTGATGGAGGCAGAGAGGCTTGGTCCTGGTTTTGAAGAAGAAGATATTGACTGTACTCAAACCATGACTTTAATCTGTTTTGAATGTATGTATTTATTTATGAGCTTGTAACCACCACCATAAACACTGTTTTTTATGGATTATTTAATGATTTATTTATTATATAAGAATGCAATGCACTTTATTCACTGTTGGATCAAAGGGTGGAAATAAAAAGCACTTTGCTCATTTACACCAATCTTGCCATTGTGTTGTCCTCATTACCCCATTATGCATGTCAGCTGCAGCCAAACTCAACATCACACTTTCCCAGAAATCATTGGATGCAACGCAGGAACAACCGTTTAGTTCAAATGCAATTTTGCAGCTCATCTTTTAGTATACTATGTAGTTGGGGCAATTAGTTGCTGGTCTGTCCCCGTAGGAAACAACACTAAGCTTCAGCCAATCACAGGTGTAAATAGCAAATATTGAGTCATTAATCAATCTAACTGAAAGTCTAATATATCTAACAATGTATCTGGATTGTGGCATGAAAACCTTCTTAAATAGGTAGACCATTCTATCTCAAGAAAGAAGACATTCCAGGCTACCAGCTGCTGTTGTATATATTAACAAATACAGAAAAGGTTTTATTATGCAGAAACCACTTGTGTAGGAATTTTGAATTGACGTTTTATTTAAGGCTTGTTAGAATATTATATCATCAGTTTGGTGGTGTCACCATTTCATCAAGTTGTTGATCTTTTCTTCTCCTGGTTGCCATCATTTTTTTTTTCATGCAACAGTGGTGGTGTTAGTGATGAGTCTCCATTGCTACCAGGTGGCAGCAGCTAGAGTGCAACTTTCTAGATAATTATAGCAAACTCTGTAGTGAGTTAGCATAGTAATGTTAAAAGATATTGCCAGATGCCTTTTTTCTATCTGAGGCATAGCATATACAATGTACTGTAGATAGGTATATCTAGTGTCACACAAATGGTAGATAGATAGATAGATAGATAGATAGATACTTTATTAATCCCAATGGGAAATTCATGCGCATGGGAGGCAGTCGATGGGTTTGACTAAACTAAACTAAACTTCACTATGGCAGGTAGTGTGCCCTGGTAAATTAGGTATTGAACAGAAAACGACAAGGCTGTGGTTTCAGTCCCCTCATTTCACACAAAGGGAGGTCCAGAACAAACCATTTTTCATCTAATGTAACTAAAATGTAAAATCTACATAAAATGCATGTGTGCATACTAGTCTATTTAGTTACCAACAATCCTGGGTTGTTTCTTGCCTTTTGCTTGGTGCTGCTAGGTTAGACACTGTAACAAGGCGCTATATGAGCATTGACCCGACAGAGACTGACAACAGAGGCATATGTAATTAAAACAAAGATTCTTTATTTTATTCACCTGTGGGGCACGTCTTCCCCGTGTCCCGCAGGCATAACACAGTCTCACAAGCACTAAAGGCAACACACAAAATAAACTCTTTTCTTTTAAATCCTCCACTCCTCCGTGGCAGCTTTGTCTCCCTCCTCTCGACTCTGGTTCCCAAGTGGTGGCTGCTGGCTCCTTTTATAAAGCACCCGGAAGTGCTCCAGGTGTTTGATTGCCCATTTCCGGCTGCACTTCCAGGTGTGGTGAAAACACTGCCCATAAGGGCTCAGCTGATTCTGCTGCAGCACCCCCCTGGTGGCACCTGTGGATCCCAACGGGGCTGCACCAAACTCCAACTCCCATGAAGCCCTGCAGGAGTCCGAGGCACCACTGCAACCCAGGGGGGTTGCCGTCTAGTGTCCCATACTTGCTCTCCCGGAACATATATTAAAGGGGCGTCCCCCGGCCATCTGCCACAACACTAAACCTCATAACCCTTTACTCTACTAAGCAATTTTCATAATGGATTGATATTTATACAAACAGTTATACTTAAACAATTATTTTATAGTTATTTATGCACTAATAACTTTAGGATGCCATTTTTTGTCTGTTTATGCCTAAACCAAGAAGTGTTTTGCACTACTATTATTACTTTACACATTTTTTCTGTTTGTTGCAATTTGTAATTTAAAAAACTATTTTCAGCTCATCACTTTCCAGGGTTTTAAGATTTATCTGCTTTCAATTAAGGATAGTCAACTTTCAAACTGCAAGGAAAACATATATCACAGCTATATATTTTCATTCTTATCTATTTATGATTGAGTGGGAGTGAAAAAGATTTTTGTTTTTGTTTGTCGATGCAGCAGAGGTTTTAGATCTCAACATTTTGTAGCTGTTTGGCACTCCAGCTCTGTGATCCATATTTCATTTCACAGTTCCTTTTCATGAATTTGAAAATAAAATTGGAATTGCACAGTTCCTTTAGGGAACTGAGTTGCCCCAGAATTCAGAAAGACAGGCCTCATAAGAAACACTCAAAAACAAAAAAGACCCATTCTTTGGGATGAAGGACCTTGGAGGTATACTTCAAGAGCTGCAGTGTGCTGCCTTGTCTTCATGTCATTCACAACTTTTTTCCTGCTGCGGGGACTAAACCTAAAAATCTCTGCAGTAAAGGCCAGTGGTCTCTATAGTTAAACTTAGATTTCTCCATACATATCAAGAGACATTAAAACAAGTCTTCAAATAATAAAGTGCTGGCATGCACGACTGTGCAGTAGCACTTTGAAGAGGCAGACGGCCTTGTGACTGATTAAGTACGTGAGGCATACTGTACATTCTGTGCCTCAGCATGCAGTCATCAATTGGAACCACTCCTGAGCCTCTTTGGTTTTATTTCATTTAGCACTGATTTTAGTATAATCAATTTCAATTATGGACATGTACAGACATCGTACACAAGCATGCTGCACAGTTCAATAGATAGATACAAAAGACATTATATAAAAGAAATGGATCTACATACATCAGTAAAATCTGATATGTTGTTTGGCACTTCAGGGTAGATTTATCTAATTTTAGGAGTTGGAAAAGGCTAGATAAATATAGTTGTATCTTGATATGTAAACCGTACTCTTGAAAGAGGCAGCTCAGTTTGTAACTATGGCTGTACATATAATCTGTAATTTATTTATTAAATTGAACAAAATAACAATACAGATCTACTGCAAGTGTCATAATTCGACACACAGTCACTTGTGTCAACAACACACATTCCGCTGATGGCTTCATGAAGCATATTTGAGAGGTTCAGACAAATGATGCAACAATTCAAAAAAGCTTTTAAATTCATGAACATCAATATCTGCTCTTTTACTGCATTTGTATAGCAAGATCTGAGGATGGCCAAAGAGCTATCACGCTTCCTCTTTAATAAATTTGGACTCTTCCAGGATGGTTTATGAGGACGCTGCTTTGCCAGAGAATAATTAATTGATGGAAATGATGCACATGTGGCTTGTCAGCCAGCCAAAACATTTTTTGAAGGTAATCAAAATACTGTAAAATGCTGGACAACAGAGACTGGTTTGCCTCCTAATTCTTTGTTTTAATTATCACTGTTTTATTACAAGCATATACAGAGTTGTGAAAATTGCAAGCACACTCTCTTAGGTCACTCTAAGGCTCTGGGTTTAACACCTGATCTGGGGCTTCGTGCATAATGGCGTGCGTAGAATTTGCACTATAACATGATGTAAGCACAAAAGCGGAAATGTGCTTACACACAAAAAAATCCAGATGCATAAATCTGTGCATTCGCCAACTTCCACATTCTTCCGCTACATAAATCCCGGACAGCGTGAAAATTAACGCACGTGCATGCGTCTGCTGTCCCGTCCCAACTCCTCCCAAAATTACACCTCTTTAAATATGCAAATCAATATAAATAGCCCTTAAGCTCAGCCTTCTGTGAAAAGGCAATGGCAAAAGTACAAGGGAAAATAGAACAATTTCACCAAATACCAAGTGGAGGCAAGGAAAAACTTACTATTTGTTGGTTTAAACAGTGGTATAAACAACAAAAGGAAGTTGATCGAGTGACATAGCGTGTCGGAGAAACTCGAAAGCTCAAGTTCACAAAGTCGCACAGTGCCCGAAGTAAAAAAGAAGTTGTCACATATCAAAGTCGCCATGAAAAGGCGATTCGTAGCCCACCGTCTGAGTGTCATATGAAAGCTTATTAGGGTACAGAGAAAAAAAAAAAGGCACACAGTGTGAAAAAAGCACAAAATGTCAACTTTAATCTCGAAATTTCCACTTTAATCACGTAGTTTATTTTGTCATTAAAGTAGAACATCATAAACTTCATCTTGAAATCGTTTAATTTACTAGTTTCTCAAATGCCATCGTAACTAAAGTAGCACGTTAAATGCTTTGTATTGTATTTGATCTTATATGTGGGTGAGTCACTACATGCTTCCGTTCTTTCTCTTCCTCCGACAGGACACAGAATCCATTACATTCATAATATTACAGCTCTCTGAATAATTAAAATACTGAGCTGTATACGTGATATTATTTTCATGATGAGATGAGTTAAAGCATGTTATTAAACATGGGAACACGGTGGCACAGTGATTGTTCATGTCTCACGCAAGATGCTTGCTGCGCCATGCGTGACCTTCGATGAAATTATTTATTGCAGCAGTACTGTCTCTTTCAAACATACTAACCTCCAATTCCTGTCCTTACTTTTCTTTCTCCAAATACCCAATCGCCACACAATCAGCTCTGTAATAGACGTGAAGCCATCTGTAAGCTTAGAACGCAGATTCTTCAAAACTTTTAAGGAACATTGAAATATCTTCATAATGTTTAATTATTCTATCCATCTATCCTTCCAGTGTCGTGACAGCCACAGTAAGAATACGGCGCGAGGCAGGAACAAACCGTGAACGAAGCTCCAGCTCCTCATTAAGCGCTGCAGCACCGTGTAGTTAAAGTTAAAGTTTTATCTGTATAATATAACAAACATATTTTGCTGCATTTCATCTTAAAAATGATATTGTCATCATATGTAAATACATGCTTTATAAAGTGGCTCAGGTTGTGCAATATTATAACTGTATCGTAAGTTTACAGTGAGGTAATTGTACTTATCAGTACAAACAGTTCTACAAGGAGCACTTGATGGACTGATTGAGTGCGTTTAGAGTTCTTGGGGTGAAACTGTTTGTGAACCGCGAGGTCCGAATAGTAAAGACTCTGAAGCGTTTGTTGGATGAGAGCAGTTCAAATAGCGAATGGCTGAGGCAGCGTGTGCTTGATGCTGTATACCTATAATTCTCTTTCCGATCAGCTGCTGTACAGCTGTGATTCACACTCAGATACAGTGATATAAATACTCCGAATGGTGCAGTGAGAGGAATATAGAAAAAGATAATCCAATGTGGCAACCCCTAACGAGAGCAGCTGAAAGAAGAAGAAGAAGAAGGTGCAGTGAGAGTAACAACGCTAAAGCAGCTATGGTATTTGGAATAGTTTGACCATTCTGTGGACCATTATATTGTTACAGGTTAATTACAATCAGATGCATTAAACTAATAAACAATACTAGCCAACCCGCGGCGTAGCATATGCCGCATAATTATTTATTGATGGATGAACACTTCCTGAAAGACACAGTTGTCCAAATGGGGTGGGTTTGAGGATATGACTGTGAGTGAATGAAAAGATGGAACTCTGGAGAGAGCAACATACAATTGTCCGTGACTGAAAACTGCTTTTGGCAGATACGGGCATATCTTTTTGAAAGTTTGGCCCTGTACCTTATTAATTGTCATTGCAAAGGCTAATCTAACAGGAAATTGTCTGTGTGTAAAAGTAAAAGGCAAATTTGAATCTGATGGGGTCAGGAAATTGTCTGTGTGTAAAAGTAAAAGGCAAATTTGAATCTGATGGGGTCAGGGAAATCCGGGGAATAAGGACAGTTTGTGAGGTAGCAGCTGCTATACTTTTACTCTCCAGTACATTGTGGTGAATGCTGGTAACAGGCAGGCGGGCAAGCCAACAAAAACACTATGCTCTTAGTATGGTATGAATCAGGTTTTTGTAGACAAAGGTTTTCCCTGTTCCTGCAGGATCATCTAAGAAGAAGCATGTTTGTCGCAGATGGAAATCGCTGTATGCAGCGTGTAAAACAGTTTGCGAGGGTGGACGTGGTTGTGCATATCCCATGATGCGGGAGGAGGGTTAGAGTTGGTGGGCGGGGCTCTGTGAGTTGGCGGGCATGGCTCTGTCGTGCATATCCCATGGTCTCTGTCTTGCATGCCATGGTCGGCTGCTTAGTGAATTATATACAGTATATAGATGCGGTTAATTTCAGACTATTTATAAAGCCGCATCAGGAATGTGGATCTGAAAAAGAAAGGATAACCACACTGGGTGCCGCCAGTCTGCAAAACTGAGCAGAGAACTTGCGTACGGCAGGGTATGAGCTACTGTGGAAATGTGCATGGCTTTACGCCAAGTTTAGGTTTTATACATCGCAATTTGAACGTGGAAATGTTCTTACGCAACACTAACTGGAGTTTAACTGGTGTTTTCCTTATGGCGGTGTCTGTGTACTCAGGCTCTTTCTTCAGTTCAAAAATGTGCTTATTAGGTTAGTGGAAATAAAGTGTAAATGGGTGTCTCTGGGGAATAGAACTCAGAATGCTTTGCATACCTTTTTTATAGTCCCACTGTAAACACAATGTACATGCATTGTAGGGAGGAGTTCCTCCTACTGAAGATGGATGAGAGTTTCTGGTCCTTGTTCCAGTCCTCTCTTTTGTCACAGTCTTTTGGGTCTTACAGGAAAGACGAAGTAGATCCAAATACTCTATCAGTTGTCCACAAAATCTGTCGTCTTCAACTGGATGTCTCTTCAAACCACCTTTGAGGAATTTAGCTCTTTTCCGCTGATGCCCTGAGGTTTCTCTTTGCTCCCATACCAGAGATCACATGGCGTTTTTGTAGCGATTAACATTAAAATACCGTCGAGTGAAAAAACAGTCTATAGATCTTTTTCATTTCATTTCAAAGCCATGATTCTCATTCTAGGAATGGAGAACACACTTTGAGGCATTTAGCTCTTCTCTGCTTATGCCCTGAGGTTTCTCTTTGCTCCCATACCAGAGATCACATGGCGTTTTTGTAGTGATTAACATTAAAATACCATCGAGTGAAAAAACAGTCTCTAGATCTTTTTCATTTCATTTCAAAAATAAAATAGTAATCTATTTCACAATTATATAGTTCCTTTGGAATTCTGCAAAAATAACAGCCTTGAATCTTATAGGAGAAGCCTCTGCCATCATTGCACATGTAGAAAGTTTATTTTTTCACATTCTTGATTACCAGAATTACGTTAGCTGCTTCTCATTGTATTTTTTTTCTGGACTGAGATCTGGGTCCATTGACTGAGCAGTTTCATTATATTGCCTTTTTTGATTTCCAATCACCCTAAGAGTTTGCTTTTGTTGGTTGGTTGAAACATTGGCCTAATGAAATCTTCTCTCAAAGCTCAGCAACTTTTGTCTAGGATTGCTGTGCTTTTCTTAACTGAGACCCTGATGTAGAACAGTGTCTCCATAGCATGTTATGTTACATTCTTAATGGAAAGGATGCTCAGGATGGAGCCAATGATGGTCTTGTTCGAAAATGGTAACTTCCATTGCAACCTGATCTTTTTCCTAGTTAAATCAGATTTTTTTTTGTGTCTTCCTCAAGACAGGCACACTCAAATACTCTGGCAGTTGAGCAAAAGAAACATTCCTTTAGTCCGAGAGACCTTTCAAACTTTTTGGATCCTTGGATATCATTGTATCTCTTGCAGACAGCTTACATCAAACTGTTCACTCTAAATTTGTTTAAAAACAAAATTTTTTGCCTTCAGTAAATTTTCTCCAATTTCATTTTGCATCAAGAGAGGGTTCTTGTAGCGGAGAGCTGTCCTAGAGGCTACCCCATGATAACTCATTATATACTGGAGACCCAAATTGCATAGCCACACACTTCCACACATAATATTCCACAAGCAACAAAATGCAGAATGAAGCACATTGACCAGGTCATCACCATGTAAGCATCCTTTATGTCTATTCTGATTTAGCCTGCAGTCGATAACTCTCACTGAGTCTTTGTCCTCAGTATTTATTTTCATCTCTTTATCTGATTTTGCCATCAGGAACTAATTTGAGAGAAGCAAGTCATTTTCTGAGTGTAGGGATTTAAGTGCTGTTAAAATACCATATTACCATTTTGATCGGGATGTTTAAATGTATAAGAAGTCTAGTTATCAAATGCAGTCGGCTTTATACCACTTGGTGCACTTCATTCACTTGATTTTTTTGCACAGGGCAGCGGTTGTAATATGCATTACTCAGCCAAAAGGAGATCTTGAATGCCAAAGGGTTCTACCTAATTTTACATATGGCTTCATGGTGATGTTCTGCCAGGAGATGAAAAATAAGGGTTTGGACAAAACAAGGACATGGAGCCAAAAATTTGGGTGTCAGAAAATGGGCAAAACTGGGAGATCTGAATTCTAATCCAAAACAATAAACAAAGCTCAAAGTCAAAATCCTACCTAAAATTAGCTTTAAAGTTTAAGATTCAAGTAAGTGCATAAACAAGGGATTTTATTAGAATATCCACAATGACTACCTCAAAACAAAATCAGAGGTTAAAAAAATTGAGATCAGCATGAAATAAAATTTCAGAATGTCAAGAAGAACTTTATCTAATATGATATTGGGCTAGAAGAAATAAAATTGCCATGAAATCATAGCACATTGTGGATGAGGAAAGACAATGGAGGAGTCCAAAGAATTGTTGGGGTGCCAACCACGTCACCCCATTTAATCTGATATTGTAAGTATTTAACTAAAATGGAGCCCAATGGCAGTAAAGCAGGTCAGTTTTGTTGCTGCTTTGTCCTGCAGCCAGCACAGATCCATAATAGATGCCTCCATCTGTGGACAACTGTGTAGCACTCCCGACAATGAGAGTTGGTGTCAATGGCCCTCGTTTAGCATCTTCTCCACGCTGTGAATTAGAGAAGAGACAATACCGTTACCAACAGCACCCCCCTGTCATCCCAGCATGGTATTACATACATCTAATGAGCCCTGAAGAATATCTTCCAATGCACATGCACGACAGCATATTATATTCTGCGTTTTTGATAACCACTCAAAAAGTATATCTCACCCTGTCAAAGTATGTCTCGTTCAAGGATGCTAGAAGTTTCAAGGTCCAAAGAGCCTAAATTCTAATAGCACAAAAAGCTTAACACTTATCACACTTTCTTTTAAGGGTCTTGGAATGGTCATTTACATTTTCAAACTTTATACAGATTCACGTATGTTTTTCTATGATGACTATTGAAAAGTAACCTTTGGTGCATGAATCAGCCATATTGATCAGAAATAATGCTCAAGAAGGAGGAACTGAACACAAAAGAAAGTGACCTCCATGTGAGGTGTACAACATGCTAGTGTTTTGTATGGAGGGCCTGGGACTAGGCATTACTCCATGACCAGCTCCTTTGTCTTCAACCCAGAATAGGGACTTGTAAATACTTTATGTTAGTTCCTTTAATTAAAAACACAACTTTGACCATGATCACATGATTTGCTGAATAGCTAATTGGGAGAACATTTTTCTTTAAACAGTAAAGTTGTACTTCATGAAAGCTATAAGACTGGAACATTAATGACTTCATTTGTTTAAAATTGTTAATGAAGATAAATGATATTTGGCTGGACAAACTAGTCTTGCCTTCCAAACAGTAACTGGCAGACCATTCCTCAAGGGTGGAGTCTGTCAAACTTTGTTGCAGGATGAGAAATCATTTCAGAATGTATACACTAGGCAAAGACATACTGTATGAGTAAACATGCAAATTACACTTTAATGTACAGTATATATCATGTTTAATTATACACCATTATAGCACTTTCATAATGCACCCAGTATTGCCAGATTCTATGGGTTCCAATATTTTATTTTATTGCAAAAATAAATATTTTTTGGAGACAGTTACTATTTTGAGATACTTTTGACCTGCCAAGTGAAACTTTCCGATAGTTGGTTAATATATGTAGTACAAGATTTGTATCAGCAAAATCAGAGACTGCTAAGGAGCTGTGGAAACATTAGTCTCCCTATGTGTTAAGTATGTGCTGACTCAGTATGATAATGAGTATTCTAAAAATGAGCACCTGAAGAAAACGTGTGTCAGAATGCATGCTGTTAACAAAAATCAGTCCTATCTTTCAATCAACCCTAAAAAAAAAAAAAAAAAAAAACACATTCTTTTGCCAGGGAAAGCTAAACTAATATACCCTCAAGGTTTTTAGATTCTTAATTTTGGGTTACCAGAAAATGCACAGCATTGACCTTTTACACTGTTGTGTTGATGTTACAAGCCATGCCCCTCCAGGCATTGTAGAATAGCAACTCTATGGTTACCAAGACAAAATAGCAATGACCACAGAAAAACAATATGGTGTCACACAAAAATGCAAAAATATAAACTATCATCAGAGACAAAACCTATGTGTTATGGTTTCTGATCTTCATCAGCTTATGTTCTTTCTGAGTGCACTCTATTTATAGAATTAGGGTTTTTCACACTCAGATTTCTGAATATTTGGACAGAGCATACTTGAAAAGCTCATATTTTGTATGTTTTAATGTGCTACTGTTTAATATCTTCCCAAAGTGTATTTTAAAGCTTTTCTATTTGTCTTATCCCTGGCAGTGGTTCCTAGAATGTTTCAGTATGCTCCTTGGTGTAATCAACTGAGTGATAGATTAAAGATCATCCTCAGCTTTTCCAGTGTATCGAAGTTTGATGTATAAAAATGCTGTTTCACTGTGCTATATAACTTTATTTTTGCCTTCTTGGTTATCGAATCTCTTGTTTTTTGATTAGATTTCTGGGTTTAATTTTGGTTTTGACATTTGATCTTATCTCTTGTTTTTGACCATTAGTCTGTCCTCCAACTATGATTCTCCTGGTTATTTTTCAATTTTTCTTTTATTGTTTCTTACAAGTTAGTACACTATGTATTTTAAAACCACAAAATTAAGAAGAAAAGATATAGGGAAATGTAAGAGGGAGAAAACATTTACAAAATAAAAAAGTTCTAAACAATGGTTTTATTTTGAAAATCCGCAATCTTGGACAACATGGAAGCCCATGAAGCCAACCTTTATGCAGTCAAAGTAAGTTGTTTTTATCTTTTTTCTCTTATATTCTTCCTCTTTCCTTCACTTTCTCTGGATAATTTCCTAGTTCAGTTGTGACTCTGATAAAATGTACAAGTTTTCTTTTAGAAGATGTACAAGGCTAGTCCCTGAATGGTGTTCATTTAGTAATGAGAGAACAAATATAGCACAAAGATATCAAGGTGATGTTCTGTTCCTTTTGGTGTCAAGTCAAGTCAAGTTGGGGAGCATGCACTGGTACAGTGCGTTGCTGCACCAACTACACGACAAAACAACTCGGGATCCCAAGCAGACACATAGTCCAGTCAAACCCTCCAGAAATGATCCTCTATCTGCCACAGCCAAGTGTTACGTGGGCGACCCCTTGGCCTGGTCCAGCCACTCGGGTCCCCAACAATGAGGATCTTACGAGCTGAATCATCCTCAGGGAAACGCGGCACATGATATCCAGCATCCTCGAGGGGATCCTGCAAACCCTCAGGATGTCCCACAGGGCAGCTCAATCAACTGAGTCGAACACTTTACAAAAATCTACAAAGGCTGCAAAGAAACTCTGCCGATATTCGTGTTTGCGCTTCATGAGAACCCTCAGTGCCAGGATGCAGTCGATGGTAGACTTCTTAGACTTCTTTTGGTGTCATGCTCAAATATTTCCCTCTAACGAAGGTCTGTTCAACACTCATTTGTGACAAAACATTGACTGCAATGGAACATTAGATACTACTGATGTAGGTGGGCAATTTTAACAACTTTCCGCCAGGTGAAGGGGATCTACAAAAGCTAATCATGCTGTCAATTAGGTTTTAAAGTGAGTGGAATATTATTTGAAATCTATCTGGCATCTATCAGGAATATACACATTTCACAACTTAAATAAATTAAATTATAAAGACACTAGAAGAACAAACTTAAAACAAACACAAGATATCTGGAAAATTTAATCACAAGCAAGAAGCACTAACAAGAGGAAAAATATCTTCAGAAACACAGCGAGCAATGTCACAAGGATGGCTTTAAACAACCCTGACAAAAAACATTAAAAGAACTTTTATGAGGACCGATTTAGGTTATAAATCATTCTTAACAGGAGATACACTCTGTACTGAGATGCTGCTCTGAAAATAACTTACAGCACAGTACACACACATTCATAACCTCGTCTATTTTTCCGCAGTCACTTAATTGCAAACACCTGGGAAATTGAGTAACTTTAAGCATATCGCACATTTGTTCCAAACAATTCAATGGAAGTTCACTATTTAGATGTATGTGTATACAATGTATGAGACAGAATCTCAGAGTGATGAGTGGCAAGTCAAAAGTGATAAATGATACATGACATGGAGTAAATCTGATATTTAATGTGATGTACTAAAATGGACACCATAATTTTACAGCAAATGCGTTTCACTATGGATGCTGTATGCCTTTCATAATATAATATGAGACAAAACCCTAGTTCAAGCATTACAGTATGCAGAGTGGTGATATATACTAGAATGAATTAATGTTAAGTCCTACATGCATCTTAGACAACAATTAACAATAAATAACTTACTGTTATGCTGGATGTTTGGATTGGCTGAAACTGTATACTGGTTTGTACTAAAGGGAATTGCCTTTTGTTTCATTTTGAAACACAATTGTACAGCATAGTCAATAAGATATGTCACATTTTTCTAAAATATATTTCAGTAACACATGTGACTGCCAAACAATGATGCTTCAACACTAGCATTTTAAAAAATGTGAATGTGGTGTATTTATAGCATATTTACCTGAGAAAGAGAACCTAATGTATCCCCTTGATTGGTCATGTCTCTTATCTGTATGTGTACACAATTTCTCTGGAACCTATGAATCCATATTGATCTTTGGGGAACTTTACACATTGTGTATACTGCCAATATCATACCCAGTTAAATGGTCATAAAATCCTTATTTGAGAGATTGTGGTGCAGTGGTGAATGTTGCTGCTTCTTAACACCTACAGTTCTAGTCCATCATATAGCAAACTCAATTGCATATCCACACCTACCTATACAGTGTAACATCTGCCTGTGCAGATATAGTCAGTTTATAGCTTGGAAGCTACATAGGAAATCATGAAGCTACTTGCCATACTTACCACTAGATGCAGCCAGGCACCATCCAGTTCAATTTTCAAGTTCTACTTTTCCCCATTGAAGGTAACAGAGAGCATGGGGGTACATGAAGGAGCAGACAAAGGTGGTGTGCCCATGGCTAACAGAAGTTAACCTTTGTGCCCTTTATACAAACAATAAAAAATGAAGTAACATACACCTTGGATTGTTTCCTTTGTGTGTTTGCTCAGCAATTTTTTAACTTTCCAATAATAGCATAGTTTATTGTCTTACGTTTATGATTCTTAGACACATTAATTGTGAAATAAATAAATGAATTATAAAATAAAGATAGTATTCGCTCATGGTCAGTCATGGAACATTGGCACAACTTTCAGATTTCTCACTATTTAGGATTGGCAAGCTTTATTGGGCTGAATAGCTGATCTCATCTAAATTGTTCTAATGCTCTAATGTTTCAAACCGTGGCTGATGGCCTGTCACTGCCACTGCTGGGTTACAGATCAGAATACCTCTACAGAGGCCAAGGGGCTATTGCTGCCTCTTGGCACATTCCCTGAAAGAGCTAAACTTCAAAATACCTTAGCAAAGCCCAGGAGCCACATCAAGAGCTACACACCTGCTGGAACTTGCCGGAAAACTGCCATTTAAAGGGCTACACAAATCAAATAGAGCAATATGGACAAGGCTGGTGACCTCAACTTCAGTAACTTAGCAGGGTCCAAAGATATGTCTATATCCTTCAGCTTTCTTTACTCCTGAAAGGGCTGCACAGTTCTAACAGAATAAGTATGGCTTGCACCTGAACAAAAATGCAGAAAACATTATCCAACAAGGTCAGATCACTTCCCTTGAAAGAGCTAAACATATAATGAATCACTCTAACAAGCACACTAGGCAGATGATATCAATAAACAAGGCAAGTTTCAGTGAGGAAATATTCAAATCTTATTTCAACCATTACTTATGTTTATTTGCAGAGAAACCGGACATTAAACTAGAAGTCAAAAGTAGAAGAAAAGATACAACCTGAATTATTCAAATCCATGTACATACAACGAGCTTTGCTTTGTATACACAGGAAGAGAGTGAGATAGAGATTCATGTAATTTAGAACCATTTATCTTAATCCAATTGAAGTATTCTTTAGGCGTTTCTGCCATCTTCATGGCACGGACTTGATCCGATTTTTTCCGTTTTGGCACATTTCAGGTGGCACTGTACTTTTGTATCATGATGGATTGGTATGTCCTCAGGACTGCCGAAATTCCAACTCTTATGCTAATGCTGTGTCATCCCTCCATTTTCGTCTGCTCTCGTTTACCTCTCTCGAATGCTGCTGCCAAATTCAGACAAATTCACCTTTCAAGTGGCCAATGACTGGGGGATGAAAGTCAACCTGGGAAGGAAGCTCCATTTCCCTGAGGCCATATTGTTTAATACCTTGAGGCCAGATGAGGTTATTTAGTTAACAGAGTTTAGTTCACAGAGTTGTCCATACCTTTGGGAAGAAGGCAGTGAGGAGACAGCAGAACTGAAAACCAGCAAATACTAACTGGTGGTAAACTACTGCAAGGACAGAATATGGCAAACATGGCTGTTTGCAGTGGAAGTGGGCTATCAGGTTGTCCTGCACAGTTGGTGTGGAATCTACTAAACAGGATGGGAGTGAGAGACCGGGACAGAAGAATAGCAGCCTAGAGGCTGATAGAGTCAATTGAGAGAGCCTCCTGTGGGCTCTGGTACAACAGGGAGGAGATGAGCTGGAAGCCAGAAGGAGAAGGGCAGTGAGCTGGCCAGCACTGGTAACTAACTGGAAAGTGTCATGGTTAGAGTCAAAACACATGATGAAAGTAGGGTACTACCTGATAACCTCTTCTCCTGGTCAAGGCTACAACTTGACTAGTCAAGACAAGACTAGTTTGGAGGGCATCCCAGAAATGAATAAAAAGCATATATTTGATGCAGTGCGGCCTCACAGCTCCAGGATACAAATGTCTTTATATCCCAGATATGCAAGCACTGTGCCAAGGACTGGCTTCTTTTTTGTAAGTGTGTGTGTGTGTATATACTAGGTTACTCTGAGGCTGGACACTCTGTGCTGAAATACTATTGTTTAGAGCCTATAATGCATTTTGTTGCCTCCGGTGAGCCTTTATTTCTGTGTATGACATGAAACATTCATTCACAGCCCAAAAATTGAGGAAAGATGTCAATATACTCAGTGAATAAACACACAGACTCTGGCAGAAAAGGTCAATCAGGATCAGTGGGGCCACTGGGCTCTGGCAATAGTTTTGTGTGTCAGTTCTATGATCCGCTTGCTGCCATTTCTGTGCAAATGTTAAAGCTTGCCTTGCATCTTTAAGTGGTTCATTTCTGAAAGTCGAAAGAAGCTCTGTCCTTAACGCCCCAGCGAACATTAGCCTGTCAGACATGGTATGGGGGAGGTGGGGTTAGCTGCGTTGGTAGTTGGAGGCTGCCTTCTGCTGGGTTTGGATCTGCTGAGGGTGTTCAGTGTGTGAGAAGAGGGTATGCTGAATGGATGAGAGTGGAAATGAGGAGTTAGAAATAATGAAAACTGAGGGCATGAGATACATTTTAACTAATCTTCATGAATAAAGTACAGAAGAGTTAGCATGAGTTAGCTTTATTGCAGGATAAAAGACCCTTCCTGCCACCCAAACCTGTACTTTGTGTACTCATCTCTTTGTTAATCTATCTTGTACCCCCTGCAAGGTGTAATGTTGTTAAACTTCAGACTGGATGATTAACTGTCCATATGGCTTCACTTCACTTCACTTGCTATATTTACTATGATTCCCTGAATCAAACATTGACTCATGCCATTGTCCACTCTTTATGCTTTTTTGACTCTCCTCATTTTATTTCTTTTCTACATGTCAGTGCTGTTACAGTGACCACCCCGCTCTATAATATTTCTATTCTCATCTCACTTCCTGATCACTTCCAACTACTCTCCTACCTGGACTACCAATCCTACCAAAATAAACTCTCTTTTGGCTGCTATGTTCTGGTTCTTTTTCTATAGACCGTTTCTCTGTCAATTAGATTACTGACTACTTCCACTGATAGAATTTCTGTATTGATGATCTTTGACTTAGTGGACAGCACCATACCTCCTGTCTCCACTACATGACTTCTCCCCTGTGTTAGGTCAGCTATCTCAGACCAACTCTTTTTCCTGGCCACTCAGCTCAATCTTTCTTCTTTACAGTTCCTGGTCCAACACTAGTGATCTCCCAGCTGGAATCTTAACCTTTTCCTTCCCTGGTGCATAGTTAGCCCTGTATACACCTTTCACTTTAAACACTTTTTCACTCATAACATCTTCTGTACATTTTTGAATACTTTTCAAATGTAAATGATAAGCCTGTCCTGACCATCTTCCTGCCTGGATGGAGTACAGACTCAACACTCAAAAAAATGAAATAGGAGAAACATACAGGCTTAGAGGAGTACTGCACACTACAGCAAGGGATCTAAAATTATCTAAAAAGATGAAACGGAGGAAGGAATTGCTGTTGAAACCAAAACAAAGAGCTAACAATTGTTTAGTACTGTTCTGGGGAAAAAGCAGCAAAGGAAAATTTGAGATTGAGAAGAAGAATGCATTGAAAATTAGAAGTAAAAAGCAAATGAATGAAATAAGTTTCCAAGTCTTTGTAAAAGATGAACTAAATGAAATTCCTCAGGCAGAAGTAAAAACATAATCAGAGTTTAAATTTAAAAAAACAAATGTGCTTAAGGCCCTTAATGTGTTAAAGGTTAATGACACCTTTAGGCTCTTAACCAGTAGTGTTGAGAAAAGTGATATATGTACTGTATGTATAACACTTTATTCAAAGTATTTTCCTAGTAGTCACTTACGTAAGACAAGCGAAGTGCTTGATGACTGGAGAGCTGCAAATGTTACTGCAATGCACATGTGTTATGTAGTGGAACTTGAAAACTTAAAAAAGATTTGGATGAAATATAGGGACATGCCGGCTAACACTAACCAAATTAGCTTGATGGGTTGAATGGTTTCCTCTCATTTGTCAAACTTTCTATGTTCCTGTTCTCCTCCTCTTCACCCCATTTGTTCATTTTCTTTCCCAACTCAGATTTGCCCCTAGAGAGCATACATGTCTAATCATTTTCTTCCCTTGGTCTTATTTTGGTGTTGTTATAACTGAACTCCTTTTCTTTCCTTTTGTTCTCTTTCCATCTCCTGTTAGTACTGACCTGTTCTGTTGACCATTGTCCTTGCCTGCTTTGTTCAGATTTCAGCTTTTCTGAGTGCTCCTGTTTCTCCTACCTAAATGTTTGCACTCCTTCTGTCTTAAGACCTGACCCACTCCACCACCCTAAAGTACCTCAATTCAGGCAGACTGGAGTTGTGCCAGAAATGGAAGCTCACTTGAGCACCATGGGCTCTGCTCTTTTATTGAGCGAGGCTCTGGGGAGCAATTGAAGCATCAACATCTGTCAAAGCTATTTTACTGTAAAGCTCCAGCTTTTAAACATTCATTTGGAATCCAAGCTGCATTCATTTATGTATAAGTGGGCCTAATAGGATGGCAAAGCAAAGTCTCTTTTGTCTGTTAATGGGAAGACCTGAGAGACCCATTGCCGACTCTGTCAGATTTACTCACTTCCCACGCAGGGACAGATTTTTTCAGGCGCTTGGATCAGTTAAGGAGCACCACCTCAACTGCCCTGATCATCTGTGTCCACTTACTTCCTTTGCCTCTAGAGACATCTAGGATCAGTGCAAGGGCATTGTACTTTTTGTCCCCTGAAGCAGAAGGAGAAAGAGCAGAAAAAGCTAAGTTCAATTTAAAATGGCCATTTAGTGCTAACTACCAAGCCATATGTCCATGTGACAACACGGACTGTACAGTATACTGGCTTCCAGTGACACCTGCCTTGTAGTACAGAGAGGTTGTTGAGAAGGGAAAGTAAGTATTCTTGAGTATATTGGCTCATACATATAGAGGAGAGACCATGCAACATGTTGGGCACACAGGATGAGGGAATTCAGAGTTCACTCTGAGTTAGCACATGGCTCCCTAGACTGATTTATAGAAAATTAATCAGACTCTAGCTTGCAGTAATCCACATCAACTGAGAAAAAAGAATTGTCAGTTCAACATATCTTGGGACAGGACATGAAATCAAAGCCACAACAATTCTGTCTCTCGCCTTCCTTTTCATCCTCCAGACTCGCCTTACTTTCCTTGAATCCGAGAAGCTTGTGGAAAACGATGACGTTATGTCACACTCTTCTCACATTTACTTCACCTGATGTAGCCCTTGCACCGATCTGTGATTCAGAAAATGTCTATTGTCTGTCCAACTGGAATATTTCTGGAACGTAGCTTAACTAATGATATTGTGTCCGTAACAATTACTTACAAATGCTTTGGAATCACTTCAGTTTTGTTTTTTATTTCGGTGCATCCTGACTCATTGTTATGGGAAAACCCTAAACTATGATATCTATGATGTCTTTTCCCTACAAGGGTAAGTTTTTTTCTTATTGTCTTAGGGAGTCAAAGCTTAGGGGGCTGTCAAAAAACAGGGAGTGTTAAAGCCCATTGTGGCACTCCTTGTGTGATTTTGGGCTGTACAAGAAATAAATTGTTGTTATCAAAGACAATGACAATTTATTTTACAATAAAAAAAATTACATTTTAAACATTTAAATTGAAGCACACATTTGAATGTTTCACATATTTGATTAAAATATTTTTATTATGTATTTCTACCTCATGAAGTTACATTTCTTATGAACACCCTGCATTGGAATGGCTTATGCTAATTCAGACTTTTATTTCTTTCATTAATAATTTTCCCATAAACTCCATTATCTTTTATAAATGTAATTGTATTATAAGATATCATATCTATCTTCAATATCCAGAAAAGGAGATGACAAAGAGATCTGTCTCCTTAGTTTCTGTAGCAAGGAAAAGCCTTTTCATTCTGTTGATATGGCTTTAATTTAATTAATCATCTTTAACATAAACAACACAAAAGCTACTTTAAAAATAAAACACTGAGAGAGAGATCGCCATTAATACTACAAGCTCTGTATACCAGGCCAAAAGGCATAGTGCTTTAAAATGTTTTATTATTTCATCAGTGTGCTTGTTATGCTCATATCCTACCTTGACTTTTCCTCAATAGTTCCACTGCAAATGCCCATGTTTTTAAAACTCTAAAATTGATTTCAGAAAGATATTTGATTTTATTCTTAGTTTTTTTTTTTTACATGAAACATATCCTTTTACTGCCACAAGGAATGTTTTGAATGCCGAGAACCTGGTGTGAATTGCTTCTATTCCCCTCCAGCCTGTACTTGACCACATTTGCATATCCTTTTATATCTTGACACCTCTCCTGCCACTGTTATTGACATTATTGAACATTGCTGCCTCTGTTCTACACACAGACAATAATCAATGAAAAATATTGCACTTAATATCACTAAGAATGTGTGATGAAATCAGACAAATCTGAAAAAACTGTCACCACTCCAGTTATTTCAGTTAGATAAAATTCACTTATATTCCCTCATGAAACCAAAATGTGTTATAAACAAATTGGAATAAGAACTAGACGGCCAGCATCAATTTCCACATGGAGAAAGGAGAAGATGTCACAAAGTGGACTTAATTAGCCACGGATGAAGAGTACAATGCCGGAAGGTGGCTCACTCACTGACAGGGTAGACCCGAAAATGAAGAAGCAAGAAAAAGCATTTGATTTTCTTTGGTTATGGGATATGAATATGCTGGCACACATCTGAGATGTATTGTAATGTGGCTGTACAACTCATTCAGTGAGACTTTAGTGGATTTGAGGTGTTGTTTATTTAATAAAAATGATTTCAGTATATCTAGATTGAAATGTGGGTGCATACAGTATATTAATAAACAGGTAGACACAATGGTTTGATGGCAGATGCAAACTTAAATCATGTTTTTTTTTCCTACTGGTGCCTACTAGTATATTGATAGCTTTGCCACTTTATCAGAAACTTGGCACACTTTAGTGTAGTACTTCATTATATGTCCTAGGCCAAGTTAGAGCATAACCATTGCCGATCAATTACTCCAAATAAAATGTTGATGCCTTTTTATTCAGTATACAGTATGTCAAGCAAACCTGGCTAGTCTGGCATCAGATTTTGATTTGTCTTTGATGTAAATACATACTCAATGTCATTTCCTATTTAGAGAAAGATTTTTTGACATTGTGTTAATGTGACTTGTTGAGCCATTTTCATGCAAAGCGATAAGTCTCATCGTTAATAGTATTTTCACATCACTTTCCGTGGCAAACACTGTACTTGCTGAAAAAATAAGCATGTTCTGTATCATGGCCAAAACGGGACAGCTATCAAGATTTCACCCACGCAATAGCGGGTTCAAAAAAATGCAGGTGACACTTGGTGTACTGTTGGTGGCTATATTACATAAAAAGTATGTGTTTTTTCTAATATTAATAGACCAGTAATTTTTTGGAGAGAATTCTAAAACTGCATTGAAATATAGAGTATCACTGTGCATGTAAATTTCACCCATCAAACAGCCTCTCATCAAGCCAGAAGGCTATATGTTTATAATATATTGCAGGTCAGCCACAGATCTGTTTGCAAAATACCATTTGCTAATTACAGGTTCTGATCGTTCTCTATTGTTGGCTGTACACTGAAATTTTATCAAAGTTCTGTGCAATATACAATTAGCTGCACAGAATGTTATCACTCAGGATATTTACATCTTAAACTGATTATTTGCATTATACAGATATATGGGGCTCAGTCTACAGTATGTCTGTGTAGAGGGAACAATTACCTCATTTCAGTAGAAGGTTTTACCAGGATGGTTTGGTTTTTGAGTGTCTTAGGTTTAATAATGAATAAATTACTAGTGTGAGAGTGAGTGTGGGTTTCTGTCTGAGTGGTAACTTCATCTAGATCTGGTATCTTCTTTACCATGATTTTTACATTTGTAGAGGCAAGTCTGGAAAACAAATGCAACATCAATTGATTAAATGGACAAGTGCTCGATGAAGAGTGAAAGTGAGAAGGCTTCCATTCAATCCATTCCAATTGTGTTTAATTCTGAGTAGGCTGCCAAGTCCCCTTGGTAAAATGGACTGAAGCTGTCGGATGCCCCAATACTGGATGTCCGTTAAATCCTCACACTGCCTTGTTTGTTGCAATGAGCAGAAATGGGCACTATTAACACATTGCAAGCTGGAGTGATGGCCCTATCCTAAAGTTTTGTCCCATCTCCCATACCTTCATGTTTCCACTTGGCAACACTATTTTCAGTTGCATTGTGCACCCTCATCATGTCAAATAATTTGATATAAGGCACTGGAATGACAGTCAAATAAAGCACTCTAAGATAGAAATCAAATGCAGACAACCCTTGATTTTAAATGTCTGTGTGTACCGAGGCCATTTATTAGATGCAATGTAAAGATTGTCGTGGCAATACCTTTACATTTTCAAAGCACAGCTCGTACGCTGTACATATTGAACATCTGTGCTCTGCTCACCTGATAGGGTCAAGCTTGAGTGACAGATTAAATTGGGTATACTGGTGCCATTGCAGCTCCTGGACACCTTGCTTCCTTGACACATACAGCATAGTGGTACTCAGATGTGTGGGTTGGTCCTGACAGCTGTTGAATCTAGCAGAAGCACTGCCTGCTCAAATGGAAACATACAATTAAAAAAGAAAACGTGACAGAAACTCAAGGTGTCAGCTTGCTTCACATCTGATTGCGAGGCCCCTGTCAGAGTACTTTTAACACCCCATTTCGCGACACACATTCAGTGCAAGAAAGAGAGCGGTATGCGACCTGTAAATTACCAGACCGGCCATCCATCACTGTCTCTTAGTGCAGAGTCCCCCTGGCAGGGAATAAATTAGGATCTCCATCATAACCGGGACTCGCTTCTGCAGACGTTCAGGAAATATGCTTTCCAGCAGAAAAGCTACTCAGTATCTGTCAAAAGCTGTGGCCGTCAATCCACACTTTTGGTAAGTGGTCTGCTGGCCAACTGGAAAGCTCTGGTGGGAGGGGTGTAAGTTTATGACTGCCTGGATGCCTGTGTATGCCCCCTACACCATACCCATAAGATTCTTGTTCAGCCGTGTAATCCTGCATTTTAGCAAACTAGGATGTACTTCAACCATTACAAATGTGTTACGCAGGAAAAGAGAGAGAGAGAGCATTGTCTTATTCCAAAACAGAACACAGCTGGCTTCCTAAAAACATCACTATGCATGCAGGTTTCCAGTCCACAGAAAGCCATCACTAACTACTGCTTGGATTTTCCATGTTTGGTAGCTGCCTTGGCATGGACCCATTCTCACTGCTGTGAGCAGGCTGGCCACTTCACTAGACAGAAAGGCGTTGATTCCCTAAAGTACTAGCCTATTATAAAGCAGCCCAAAGTCCTGATGACTCTGAAGGAGTCTAAAGGCTCCCTTTTAGTTTGCATTTTCTTATAATAATTCCTGGTGAATCTGGGGTTGTTAATTTATTTTCATTGTTGTAATCCTACTTTTTATATAGTTCCATTCAATTGGATACAGTTTATTCTTAAATAGTGCTCTTGAATGAGTGCATCCTCAGCTGTGCACTTACATAAATTCCAGCCATCCATCCATTTTCCAACCCGCTGAATCCGAACACAGGGTCACGGGGGTCTGCTGGAGCCAATCCCAGCCAACACAGGGCACAAGGCAGGAACAAATCCCGGGCAGGGTGCCAACCCACCACAGTTACATAAATTTGCAACTATAATATGGCAACATAACATGGCCTCATAATATCTACATGCATAAACACTCATAACAGGTACACAAACTGCAAAACAGAATTAATCGGATAAATACCAACATAGTCTCATCTTCTCTCTAAGTACCTCCTCGCTAGGCCTTATCATCCTGCCCTGTGGTTTTTCATTTTATTACTATGCTGATGGTATGCAGCTGTACCTGTCGTTCCCACAAGAGGATCACACAGCATTGGCTAGAAACTCTGCATTTCTTACTCATATTGCAACCTGGATTAAGAAACACCATCTCCAGAATGTCCAAATACGGACATTCTTATTATTCCAGCTTGTCCGTCTAATCTGCGTCCCATCTTTGTTCAGCTTGTATGTAACCTTGGGATGGTAATCAATGACCAGCTGTCCTTCAGGGGCCTTGTAGTTATGGTCTCTTGATCTTGCGGATTCATTCTATACAACAGCCACAAGATTAGACCATAATAACAGAGTATGCAGCATAATTCCTGATCCAGGCTTTGGTCTTGTCATGTCTGAACTACTGAAACACTCTGCTGACAGGAGTACCAGCATGTGTCACCAAGCCACTGTAGATAAATCAAAATGCAGCAGCACATCTGGTGTTCAACCAGCCAAGGTGGACAAATGTCACTGCTGTCTTCAGATTAAAACACTGGCTTCTTGTAGCAGCACTTAATAAGTTAAAATCCTTGATGCTTGCCTACAGAGTAGTCAGTGGATCAGTACCAACATATAAGGGGAGGACACTTCAGAGGTCCCATGCTCCTCCTTGATCATTCGGGTCTGCTGCTGAATGGTGTGATGCCTTCTCTGCATGGTATTAAATCTCAATCCAGACTCTTTCTATGTGTGGCTTGTGGAATGAGCTTCCTATCTCCATTTAAAATTCTGACTCTCTTGCAATGTATTTAAGAGGTATTTGAAGCCTCTCTTCTTTGAATTTGTGTCTAACAGATAGATTTTTTAATCTGGGAATTGTAACTCGCTTGTATTTTCTGAGCTCTGTTCTTGTGGTGATCAATTTTTTAACCTTGTCCTGTTACACTTGTTTTCTAAGTAGTCCCCCAGACTGATGTTTATTTGATTGTGTTGACCTCTTTTGTATGTCATTTTAGATAAAAGCATCTGCTAAGTAAATAAAGGTAAATGTAAATCCAAAGTCAAATTAATATAAATTTCTGTTGACATAAGAAATGAAATATGCTGAACATCATCACTCAATACTTTATGTGTAACTCTTTACATTTTATTTCACATGTAAAGGAGAGCTGTCAGGCCTCAGGGTTTTCTTTGGAGGTCTGTGCATTACATTGCTGTCATTGACAATATTTGATTTCCCCTGCTCTGTTCCATACTAAGGTTTCGCTAACATCAGCCACCTTACAGACTGAACAACCAACTGGCATTAAGTGGGGGCTTCTAGAAATCACAGATTAGAATTTTGTGGAAAGGTGACTGCAGATGATTGGCTCATTCCTCCAATATATCGTTTAGAAGCTATATACAATAATAATGCCTTCATTCAGGCAAATGTGTTGTTACATTTAAGCATGTGACTATCCACCAGTAACCTAAGCAAATTTATTACCAAAATGTAGTGGAAGTTAAGTCAACGGGTGTGATATCAACAAGACATCAGCGTCAGTCCTCAGGTAAGCATTTAATCACACAAACAAATATTTGCCATGCTGCATCTTCCCAACACTAAACACATGAGATCTTTAAATGTAACACTTATGATTTATTATCTTTTGTGCTTCTGGAATTTGCAAGGGTGACTGAACTCTCCAATCAGAAAACATGAAAATCCAAGAGAAAGCTCCAGGACTCAAGACCAACAAGAACTGGATGATTGAGAAGTGGAAAGCTTAACAAATGTTGTTTAAAATTTTAAACTTGTGTATGTTAGTGTGGTAATGGTACAAATAACCAAAAGTGTAAAGAAAAACACAGATGCCACTAAGGTAGTTGTGCAGTCACCCAAGGAATGAGTTACTATTTTGAAATATTTCTGTTTGGGTAACTTTATAAAATGGACTTTTAATAATAGGCAGTGGCACAGTGTCTAACTCATTCGTTCTTGGTTGAAATATTGGAACAACTTGTCTCTTAGCTAAACAAACAAGTCAGCTGAACTGAATAGCTTGTGAAATGTACATTATTAAGAGTTATTTTTGACAGTGATCTTACTCCATAAGCTGTATGTGCTGAATATGTACATTCTCCTCTTGTCCATGTAAATTTGAATTCAGTTCCATAATTTTCCTCCGAGTACCCAGAGTCTTGTAGGCTAGATACACATTCAGAACTGTTCCTGCATGAGTACATTTGCATTTTAATATACTGGCCACATGTTCAAGATTAGCTCAGCTACTTGGATGGGCTTATGACCCTAAACTTGAATCACTGAGTTTAATAATTGATGGATATGTGGTTGTGTCTTATGATGGTCATCCTGTCCAGAGTTGTTTTTTTGCCAATGCCCAATAAGAGCCAGACTCCTGTGTCCTTGAACTGCATTAAACTGGTTCAGTAACAGGAGGACTGATAGATTAGGGAGTGTGCCCTGTGAAGGACTGGTGCCTCTTCTAGTCCAACTGGTTTGTGCTTTATTCCAGTGCTGCTTAGATAGGTTGTGACTCCCCTAGACCTTGAAAATGGAATAGGCAAATTTAGAAAATGTATCAGTAATAATTCAAGTTAAAACGTTTACAACAAACATAAACTATACAAGAAACTGACACTATGTCTCATGAGTCTCATGCTAATGATGTCCTATTGAGGATTACTATGAAGTTGCATGATTAATTTTTTGCATTGTTTTATGCCACTGGCACCTTCATTTGAACCTCACTAAACTGCTGTAAATTGCAGAATTGAAGTATCCACCTTAAGTCAATCTTTGTTCTTTTTTATAAGGTATGTTATGTCCTATGATAATATTTTGTTTCAAAAGTTTGTGTCCTGAACTATTGCCTCGTAATTATGTACTTCACCTAAGGGATCCATTCCTTCCTTCCACTTTACAGCGCAATGCCATACTTCTGATTCCCAAGGCACAATGGCTATACATACTGTAAACCTAAGCTTTTGCATCTTCTGACTTACATAACATTAGTTACTTGTAAGATAAATGGTCATGCAGTCTGAGTGCAAGAGCAAAATGACCTTGCACTGGGATAACATCACCTGGGGAGTATAAGTAGTACTGGTGTTATGTATACAGCACAGTGAAATTCTTGCATGTCTGGCCCATCACCATAATAAAGAAGAATGTATTAAAATACATAACTTAAATTCAATTAGAGAATACCCAAATCAAGTCATTTGATGTACTTTATACCCTGTTTCCATACCATCAAACGTGAAGACAGAAATTGAAACGTAGGGGGGCCTGGAATCAACTGGCTGGGCAAATAATAAGCTGTTCCATGAGGTGGGGGCCCTTTTGAAGGTTAGGGGGTCTTGATTTATTGATGATAAAGGTGGAGAGATTTGGGGTCTGCCATTTTGCCATTGAAGTTAGCAGCTAATATTAGTTAGGGGCCTTGCTTCTGAATGGGGTGCCTGGGCCCTACTAGGTTATCCTGTAGCTTCACCCTTAGTGCTTATTCAGTTTATGATGGCATGGCGTATATTGACTAGACATGTGAGGCCTGCAATGAGGTACTCATGAAGTGATCATGATAATACAAACAATCTTTATTTTATAAAGTACCCATAGGAAATATTGCATAATTTTTCAATTGTTTTGCAACTGAAGAACAAGCAGCTTAGGTGACTTTCTCAAGGTCACATGGGGAGTTGATGATTGAACCAGCAGCCTTGGGGTTTAAAGTCCAATGTCTAAGCCACAAGCCCACTATGGTTGGATCTAAGAGGCAGCAATGGTGGGCCGTCTTTACACAGGTGACATCTGTTGGCTCTTTTGTGGCACCCAGACATTTCTTTCTTAATAATGAAATGACTATTTACTGTGCTCTCTTCAGTAGGGTCATCCATCCAAAACCTTTGGAGATAAGTTCAACAGCCAAAAAGGGCACCAGGAGGACTGTGAATGAGAATGTCCCTGAAGTGCAAATGCAGTGTTAAGAAAGTGGCACATTAAATGTGGCTAAGAAAAGAAGGCGCCAAACACTGACACCTCAGAAGAGTGAGAAAAGGCAGGGGGCCGCTGCAGCGCTGACTAAATACATATGTTTGCTTTGTCTAAGCTGCAGTTTTCTAAAGCAGCTGTCAAAGCACGTTTGCTTTGCTCTTAGCGATTTTCGACGTATCACAGCTTTCTGAGAGATATCCATGGTTACAGGTTCTTTTTTAATTTTTTTTTTTGGGAGAGCTTTCTTTTTTGGATTTTATGCTTTGCGCCGTAGACAAAGCAGCCTGTGAAGCGTTACCATTTTACCTATCTCACAGAAATCCATGAACCATACTATTGTACCTACAGCGGCTGAGGATTACTGTTTTACAATCAAGGTCAAACAAAATAAAAATTAAAGCAGCCTCAGGTGTTGAGCAAGTGGAGGAAAAATGCTGTTTTTGGAGACTAGAGGAGTCCAGTAAGAGCAGCACCCCCCGTTGATCACCTAGTTCTAGCTCCAAACTCCCCCACCATTCTCATTGTTCACAGAATGACTGAAAAAAGCGGGAATGTCTGATCTGGTTTCTCTGAAAGTCACTCTGCTTCCCTTTTTATTTTTCCTAGCTTAGATAGACTCAGGAGGTTAGGTTGGCAGGACTTTATTGGTCCTTTCTTGGTGTGCTTTGGTTGACACCCTGAGGACTAGTAGGTGTTGGCACTCTAGCCATTGGAATATAAAGGCTGTGGGACAAAGCTTCACTTGCTCACTTGGTCTTGAAGATATATAGGAGCCTTACACATGGAAACACAGGGCTCAACTCGCAGCTTATGTAAATAACCTTAACAGTGCACAATAGTGTAGACAATGTGAACACTTCATCCATCTTTAATATGAGGTCCATCTTAGATCTGCTGAGAGGTCTATTGTGCTTCATGCATTTCTTTATGCTATCTGCCCTGCAACCGGCCTACAAAATGCTGCAGGTGACTAAAAGTGATTTTAATACCTCTTTTCTGAGGTCTACAGTGGTAAGAATTGACATACTTAGAAGAATTAACAAGTCTTATGGTTCAGGCAGTCAAAAGGAGGTGCAATGGAGTTGAAATAGTAGGGCCCAGCAGGAGACTGTGCTCTAGTCCTTAGAATATGAGGTTATGGGACAAAGCTTTACTTGCTCACATTGTGATCATCTTATGAGGAAGATTATGAAAATAACAATGTGTCATGGTGAACGTTTTGCATATAAATTATTAATCACCAGTAACAGCGCACTACACAATAACATACAGTGAATACACTTGACTTGAGCATTCATAGTTTTCCTACTCTTTCTCCGTACATTTAGCATTCATTTGCTCAGATATTGATCTGCTTGCTGCTTCCTGAGCAGCTGTTCTTTTCTCCACCCTAGCGTCCCGCTTCTTCTCTTCTTTTGTTGGCATCTTTTTGCGTTAAAACTGATTAAGTCAGTGTTTGTGTTGTAATTACTTAGTATGTTTTTTTTCATTTTTCATTAAGTTGGCACTTAAATCTTCAATCTGCCGCAAGAATGATTTAAGATATAAAGAGGTAAGGGAAGTGATGGCGAAGGTGGTAGGGATGAGAACGGCGCTCATACACATGCGCCGCATGGCCTCCCAGCTGGCCACTGCCAAGAGTTGATTCTACAATAAAATAAAATAAGAATAAAAACAGGAATAACCTTGGAGGTCAATCATCACCCCGAAAGTGGATAGTAGACACCACGCAGTATATGTGTGTCAAATTTCAGGTCAATAGTTCAAATGATTTGTGAACTACAGGTGATATAAAATCCTGGATAGACAAACGAACAGCCACAGTAGCGTATTATATATAAAGATAACTGAATTGCAGCTGCATCAGGAGATGACAAAGCTGGTGGCCCTTGGAGGAAAATGTCTGTCGGCAGGAAAGCAAGCATGCACTGCCATTGTCTATATTGATTGCCTATATATTTTAAATGATTTTAAAAGCAGAATTATATGAAGAAAAGAGATTGGAAATTCTGCTTTAGCTAACAAATGTGTATTTTGAGAGAGATTGTTGATGTCTACAACTGGATCATACCTATCATATAAAAATGAGGTAACTGCAGAGAAAGAAAAAAAATATTTCTGTTAACATTAACATGAAAAGGAAATCATGACATAAAAAACAATGGTGGCTCATGTGAACAAGTTTAGCATTCTTGATTTTGTCACAAACAACTCCTTAAACAAATTAAGAAACAACAAATATGATGCTTGATAAAAAAAACACTTTTGCTAATCTATTCAGACATTACCTTGACATTTGCACATAGTTTTTCATACCTTACTTCCATTGTTACCTGAAGGGGGCACTCCATCTCCCCAAACCAGACACAGACAGATACAGTATTTGCACAAACCCAGCAACAGTCAAGATTTTTATTTGGGAAACTCTTGCCTGTAAGAGTTTCCCACAGCATAGTTCAAAGCTCAACACACTTGCTTGTTGTTTTTCTCTCTCTCTCTTTCTGCCTCCTCCTTCCTCCAGCAAGCTTAGTCCCTCTTCCTCCCAACTGTGGCTTCTGGAGCTGCAGCAGCAGGCTCCTTTTATGTGCATGTGAATACTTCCGGTGTACATTAATTGTGGTCCGGAAGCTCTTCTGGGTGAGGTGGGAACCCAACAAAGTAGGGCTCGCCAATCCCTGCAGCCCCCCAGTGGCACCCATGGAACTCAACAGGGCTGGGTCGCAGAACTCATGGTGCCCTGTGAGAATCTGTGGCACTGTAGCAACCCAGGGGGGCCTGCCATCTAGCAATCTGGGGAAGATAATGTCCTGTTCATGCTCTCTCCCCTAGTCCTTTCATTATGAAAGTGTCCCGGGCGGCCATCCACCCAACCATCTTCCTAATCCAAAAACAGGGTTTAGGGGTTGCTGGAACCTATCCTAGAAATCACCAGGTCCAAGGCAAGAACACCTGGACAGTGCGGTAGGCCATCGCTGGGTAAACACTCCTAACCCACATGGCTTTGGACCTGGAGAAAAATTGTTTGAACTCAATGAGAATGGGAAACTCCATGTAGGGATCTTGTGGGATGTGAACCCCAGTTTCCTTATTGCAAGGCAGAAGCATTGCCACTGTGCCAAATTGCCACCCATTTTTTCATACCTTTTAAATTAAAGAGCTGTTTTACTCAGATACCATCATTAAAAGCAGTATTAAGACACAGATTTACTGTAGTTTTCCACCCACTCATTATCAAACCTGTCTATCATGGGGCCAAGGAGACCAGAGACCAGGCAGCATCAGGCAAGAGGTTAGGACTAGCTCCAGAGAGGGTATTACTTTATCGACGGACACATTCACAAACTCTCACTTAACTGTGTCACTATTGCAAATTATCTGACAAACACATATCTTTTTACTATGAGAGGAAAACAAGGAAATCCAAAAAAGAGGCCAACGAAGACAGAAGGAAATTGCAGAAGCTCCAAACACAGGGGGCCTGGGAAGAGGGTTTTACACAGTCAAGATACTTCAGGTAATTTTAGAAAATGGTAATTTAGAAAAAATATTTTTCAGACAAGCAGGTCACCCAGATACTGTAGCTCCTAGGAGCTGTATAAGAAAGAGCAGAGAAGATTAATTTTTCTTAAGAGAATGTGTTCCTTTAATACAGGTAGTGGCATCCTTCACATCTTCTGCAGCTCTGGGATGGCCAGTGCAATTTTCTATGCTGTGGTGTGCTTGGCTGGTACCATCACTTCAAGAGAGGCCACCAAATTAACAAGCTTATTTAAAGGGCAGGCTCAATTATGGGCCTCACTCTGAACCCCCTGGAGGTTGTAGCAAAGGAGAGAATGAAGACAAAGCTGGCAGCAGTTATGAACAATGTTGCACATTCTCTCTCTGACACACAAACATTGAGGACTTTAAGCCAATAAATTATTAAGCCGAAGTGGTTCAGGAAATGCTACTGGGGCTCCTTTATACCAACCGCAATGCGCCTACATAATGCCTCAATGGAAACGTGATTGCCAAGTCAGAAATTTTCTTTTTTTGTTTAACATTCTGATGTGTGTTCATATATTAAGTGTATTTAATGAGCTTCTGTAAAAAGCCAAATTCTTTTTTTTAATCTATCTTATCTATCTATCCATCTATCGAACAATTTTTGTTTTATGTAACATTTGTTGGCATCTGCCACTTACTTTGTTTTTTTCAGCCACTATCAATGTCATAACGGCCTTCATTTGTCACAGTGCCCCTCACAATTACCTGGTCTCTCTTACCTTGCAGTGTTTCAATCTACATGAACATGAATGTCACCTTGAAATTGTAACAAAACATTTTTTTCTTCAATTTATGGTATATATTTATCCAGATCAGTTGCATGGAACTGTAATTACAATGTGACATTCTTAAACCCACTTAATCCAGTTCAGGGTAATAGTCAGCACAGGGTGCCAAGGCATAAAACAGCCTTCTTTAGGGAACCAGTCCATCACAGCACCAATTTGTGCACAAGTCAGACCAACACTCACACTCATTCATAACGTTTTTTTAAACACATTTCAACATGTTAAGTTTTATTTTTTATTTTCTGACCCACCCTGTTCATATTTTGCTGTAACTGAAGGGAAAATGGCAAATATTGTATAAATAGGGTGATGGGGCAGATCCAGGCAATGATAGGTCATTAAGCTTAATGTGCATTACAGGTAGATTAATTGAAGGAATTGTTAAGGATAAGATTGTGCAGCTTATGGCAAGAACAGGAGTTTTACTGAACAGTAAGCATGAGTTCAGATGAAGGAGGTCCTGTTTAGCCAAAATGCTGGAATTCTATGAGGAAGCAAAAAAATAGTATCGTTAAAGTGGAACATATGATATTATTTATCTTGACTTTGAGCATTTGTTAAGGTGCCACATGAGAGATTGGGTATCAAACTAAAAAGTGGGTATTCAGGGTGATGTTTGTAGGTGGGTGCAGAATTGGCTCAGACATGAGAAGCAGAGGGTTATGGTGCAAGGACCCACATAAGAATTGGCTGATGTTAAGAGTGGCGTTCCTCAGGGGTCAGTGCTAGAGCTGCTGCTATTTTAATATACAGTATATGAATTATTTAGATAGGAATATAAGTAACAAGCTGGTTAAGTTTGAAGATGAAAGCAAGATAGGTGGATACACAGATATTTGGAATCCATTAAATCATTACAGGGGGACTTGGACAGCATACAGGTTTGGGCAGATTTGTGGCAGGTGAAGTTTAAATATCAGTAAATATAAAGTATTACACATAGGAAGTAAAAATGTTAGGTCTGAATACATAATGGGAGGTCTGAAAATAGAGAATACACCTTATGAGAAGGATTTAGGAGTTGTAGAGTGCACTTCACACTGTCATCTGCCAGACTGTGTTAAGAAGCCTAACAGAATGTTAGGTTATGTAGCACGATGTGTGGAGTACAAGTCCAAGGAGGTTATGCTCAAGCTTTATAACATATGTTTGAGGCCTCATCTGGAATACTGTATGCAGTTTTGGTGTCCAGGACATACAGTAGCAGCTCTAGAAAAAGTCCAGAGAAAAGCAACTGGGATGATTCCAGGGCTACAGGGAGATTGTGACTTTTATTTTAAAATGATTTCATCAAGAATACAGGGACACAGTTGGAAACTTGTTGAGAGAAAATTTTGCACAAACATTAGAAACATTTTTCTTTATATAGAGAACCATAAATACATGAATAAGCTACCAAGTATCATGGCAGACAGTTGGACTTTAGGGACCTTCAAAACTAGACTTGATATGTTTTTAGAAGAATTAAGTGGAAACAACTGGTGAGCTTTGTTGGGCTGAATGGCCTGTTCTAATCTAGATTGTTCTAATGTTCTAAACAGAAGACCACAGGGCTTATTCATTTGTGCAGAAATGTCAGGTAAAAGTAGATGACTTCTTTGTAAGTAAGAAAGCAGGTTATTCATCCGACAGTAGAGATCCCTTCATGGTTTGTATTGTTTTTGTTAAGACAGCTGCGTGCAGTGCACATAAATGGTTTCTTTGTCATTTTTATACTTTAATACAATTAGGGGGCTTTTCCCCCTGCCTGCTTCACATTGCTCACCCCCCACTGGCACACCTCCCTCCCCAGGCATGCTATACACCAGCCACTTCGCGTCTCTTGTGAGGGGCGGGGGCTGAAAGCACACTATGAAGATGCGGTCAGATCAGCTGCTGGCTTGCTTCTACAGCAGCTGTCCTTTTGTCTCACTGCCTTGTCTCACAGGATGTTAAAGTGTCTCTTGCGGGACGTTAAAGTGTTTCTGAGAAAATCACGTATCGTCTCTTTCCAAGCCTTCCAAGATTTTTCTTTATAATAGAGAGATGGGCCCTCACTCTTCAGTTTTAATTTACTCTTTTCATAGATGTGGAAATCTACTGATATCTGGAAAACAATTGCAAATTAGTAAATCAAGATCATGTGAGACTGATATTCAAGGAAATACTACCAGGTCAACACTTTGCATGATTCCAGAGAGCTAACCACGTTGGCTTACTGGCCTGCAAAAAGTTACAACACCCATGGGTAACACAAACTAACCTTAATGAACCAATCATAAAAGACTCACTCTGACATTTACAAGTCTGCAACTAGCTTGAGACTTTTTATGGACAGGCAATGTCAACTGTTTGAATATTGTGTGGAAATTGTGGGGGATTATGAAATAAAAGAGTTACACTCAACTATGCCTAAGTGGGAAATGCTTTGCTTTTTAGAGAATAAATAAAGAACATATGGCTGAAATACAGATTACTTAAATGAACATGGTATTGTGAGACAAAGTACTCAGTATATAAAGTTTTCAACTATCTAAGATATTTGTGGTTGCTAACATTTTACAAAATGTTATGGATCTCCATTGCCTTAACTGTATTTTATCCCATCTAATGGCCAGAAAAGTAACCTGTGTGGTATGCATCTAAACTCCACCCATGACCCTTCCATTCCCATGGTGATAGATGCTTAGCTGCTACTATCAATATTTGTTGCACATCAACTCAATCTATCAGTCACATAACGCAAGAGGAGGAAAATTATATGGGTGTTTATTCACTATGTCTCTCTGGCATTTTGTCAGCAGTTATTGGATTAGTTTATTTTGAAGATTTTTCCTGTCTTATGTTTATATATGTTTTTCTTACTAATATATTTATACAGCAGCACAGTACTGCGGTGAACAGCCCTCTTGCCCACATCCCCATTTTCATGATGTTTCGGGTTGGCTATTTGATCTCTCCTTGTCTTTACATCCAAACTCTATTCTACATATAATAGTAAGTCTGAATTAGTGTAAGCTGCCCTAATTCTGGGTGTTCACGGGAAAAATAATAATTTACATCATGAGGTAGAAGTACATAATACACAAGAATTATTGTGTCAGATATGTGAAAAATGTTTGATTTAATTTAAGTGTAAAGTCAAAATATTCTTGATTGTAATAGATATTTGTCATTTTTACCCTCTCAAGGTTCATACGTGGCTAAATCCTGAGTATCAAAAATAACATCATATTTACAATCAATGACCTTGACATAGTCTAAAACGATACTACACTTGCTTATGTTTGAAATTTCTCATTTTTAACTTTTTGGGAGTGGATGTTAGAGGGGTAAGATCAAGGGTAGAGAATCAGCTATCAAAAATATGATCATATTCATGATAAGTAACCTCAAAATAGTATAAATGTCACTCCATGTGCCTATATTACTGATCCCCATTTTTTTGAAGTTTAGGAAAAAGAGTAACTTTGACCTCTCATGTCCCATTTGATGTAGCATGCACAACTTCAAGTCCTTCTGATCATTTTTGCTGAGGTCGTCTATTGGGTTACTCTTTTTCATAAGGGTGTAATTTTCGGCTCAAAATATGGTTAAAAAATGGCCTAAAAATTACAGGTTTTTGGGTTTAGAGGGACAAAAATAGGTGGGAACCCCAAAAAGCTCAATGTCTTGCACAACTAGACCTCAAGACAATTTGAGTGGTATATTATATGTGGAGGTTTTCTCATAACGGTGAGTCAGGAGGAGCCAGACCAACAAAAAAAAAACAGAAGTAATTTCATGAGCAATTCCAATGAACACAAAACAATATTTTCCTTGTTTGGATTCCTTCCTCTTGATCTTTGCTGATGTCTTATCTGTGATTAACCAGGTAGATCTCCTCAATATGGTGATGGACCATTTGTTATGGGAAATGATCTCACTCTTTTCCTGAGCATCTTAGCTAGAGTCAACTTTGAAGTATCAGCCAGGACAGACATCACACCTTCATGCAATGTTGGTCAGAGTGAGTATAATAGTTGATCCACCATATAAATGTGAACAAGTGAATCCCACTAAATTCCTTAGATAGCAAACCCAATAATGTCAGGGTTCTTTGCACGACAGTGGCTCATAACAGACCCAGCCATCTCTGGATTTTCATTTTGTGAATCCTAGGATGTGTTAAGAGACAGGAATATCAAAATTTAATAACAAGCTGAGGCTTTTTTTTCCACCCATCTCCACTAGTGTCATCTTACAAGTAGGTTCATTTGCCTGCTACCTCTACAGTATATACTTGCATAGTCTATTCAGACACTCCCATAACCCTTTGGGTGAGGAACTGTTTCCCTAATACTTTTTCCTCTGATCATGCACTCTGTTGGATGGCTGCAGTTGTTTGTATGAGAAAAATGGCAACTGTCATTCTATCTAATATTAGGTTAAAAATAATGCAAGCTAACCTAATCTCACAGTATTTGGAATGGACATGAATATGTATCATTATTGCATTTCTGAGCCCTTTTATTCCAGTTACTATTTGTTTTTATTAATGCACTTGAAGCACAATGTCTTTGCATGTGTTAGCTTTGATATGGTTGAAGTAAGGCTGGCTCCAGAGTTGAGTAGTGACATACTTTAATAGTGACACCATTATCGTCCTAACCTCAGTTTTCCCCACTGAGACGACTTCTCTGCTCCTTTTTCGTTATGCATCCCACTGGCATTTGTAGATCATTAGTGGTGGCGACAGCAGCTACACTCCTCATTGTTTCACTGACCTTTTCTACTCAGTAAATATGTTCTATAAACTGTATTTTGTAATTAGAGTTTAAAGTTAAATAAGATAAATGTAACAATGGGCCTGGCAGTGAAGTGTGTTTCTAAAACTAAACCTCAGTGGTTGTGTTTATTTCTTCTTCTTTTTTTATCTTTATCATTAAAAAATCATTATGCTGTTACATTTTTAACACATTTCACTTCATTAGGTTAAGGTGTAATGGTGAATTGTTAATAACCCCTCAGGGTTTACTACTAAATTGCATCAGGGCAGCACAAGCACTTGTTACCTTGTGAAATTCAGTTCCATGTCTGAACTCAAATGATTGAAGAGGACCCACAAAAACAGAAGGAGACAGTGGTTAGAAGGGGAATTATTTAAACATGTTTTTTGGAAAATGAGATAAAAGGATAGAGGCATTTACCCATACTACATTTGTAATTATTGTAAAATGTGGTGCCCTTACATGATAGTGTGTATAGTTAGAGTAGACTGAATTGGAACTGCGTTGAATGTTTCAACAGTGAAAAGGTCAGCTATGGATCAGATAAAAGCTAGAGCAGAGGAGAGGCTGAAAATGTAGTCAGGTGTATGTGGAAGCAGAAAGATCCAAAACAAAGGATAAGGCTAAGTTTGTTATCAGTAGGCATATAGAGAAATGGAAAATGCGGCAAATATGAAGAAACAGCACACCAAAGATGTGACTGGTGTCACACAAGTGAGTAGTGTGTAGTCTAAGGACTTGTGTGTCTACTATAATACCACCCCGGGATGTGAGAGTACGCTTTCACTCACATACAATATTGTCCTCATCTGTCTGCAGGCCAGAAGATCTGAAAGTCAAAGACGCCCACTTCCCCTCTCCAAACTCCTTCCTTTCTGGGGCAAAACAGAAATAATGACCTTCAATACAGGGAAATGTCAGTCTGTTACATGGACCCATCTCTTGATTTTTCACAATTTATTGTTGAGCACATTTTTTTCCAGTTATATGAGGACCACTTGATGTTGCCCTAAATCTTTATCTGCATCTTGCCTTATCTTTTACACTGGCTATCCAAGTACCACATCAGAGAAAAGAACTGCCTGTGTCAGAATAGGACACCGGAGACAGGAATGTTAGTGGTGTTGCCGTTAATGCAATTGAAATTATGATTAGCTGGAAGAAGCATAGTCAAGGGTATCATGGATGTGAGGCGAGAGAGGCTGAGTCTTGAAAGTTCTATGCTGATTAATATGTTTACAAATTTTATTTTATATAGCATATTTCATAACTAGGTGCAGTACAGGCATCCATCTTTTTATGAAAGCCTATTAATTCACTTCTAGGTTGTAGAGACTGAAGCCTTTGGACATAAGGTAGTTACCCACTCTGAACTGTTAGCCATGAAAATACAGCAAACAGACAGCAAAGAGTTACCCAATAAAAAATAAAATCAAGCAAATATTTAGTAAATTACAAAACACAGTGTTTGTGAAAGTTGTTCATGCAACACAGGTAAGCAAAATAAGATCATCAAACATCTGACAAAAGGTCCAGAGCTAGCAGACTGCCCAACTCATCCTTGGGCATTCTAACAACAAGCAGGAAATGCACAGTCAAGTATAAAAATGGACTTATTTAGTTTGGTGAAAGGCCCCAGGCCAGACACTGGTTCATCAGTAGGGTCAGTCAGTGGCGTAGTCGGCAGACCTCATCTTTAATGAAACTGTATCTATCAGGTTGGAGTGGCCATTTGGCCCACAGTAGAAGAGGTGCTGGGTCAGGTGGCAAAAAAGTGGAGTTATGATATCAATTTTCAATAGAATCATTCTATTTGTTTAGTTTTAAGTTTTCATATGATGCTAGTGGTGTAGCGTGTCCACAGCTCAGGTTGAAAAGGCCAGTTTTTTTTAAATAGATAATCGACACACTCGCGGCTTAGAGAGGGGGCGTGGTAGTGTGGCTGGAGCAGTTCCCAGGTGCTTTGTGATGTGGGCAGTCATCGCTTAAGTGCACAGTTGTCCGCATCAGTAATTGATGCCGGGAGCTGCTAATCGCCACACCTGATCCACATCCCCATTATATATAATAGGAGCACGAGTGTGGAGGGGGGAAAACAATAAGGGAATGGAAGTTAAGGGAGATGGAGGCGATGAAACCAGTGCTGGAGCGAGTGAGAGCGCGAGCACGAGTGAGAGCAGGCTCATTGAAGGTTGCATGCAGTTGGAAGGAGAGCTCCGGAGGAGTGTTAGGCCAACTCTCAGGGGAGCTCATTGAAGTGCTCGCTCCAGCTGAGCAATTTGGAGGAGCTAGACTGACTGGCAGAGGAGACGACTTGCCGTTGAAGGTAGCAGCAGTCGAGGAGACTTGGGAGTGTTGAGCCCCAGCGTGAGCACCCTGACCGCTGGGGAACCCAAGTCTCAGTCCGGCTGGAGCTCTACATAGCCAGGGAATGGAAGTCTACTGGACCAGAATAGAAGGCAGCTGCATTTGCTGGTAGGGCAACTCCCCGGTTGCTGGGCCCGTATGGGAGAAGCAGGGGAGCCACCTGGTAGAAAGAAGAAAGCACCGGATTTTTAAGAAAAGACTGGTTCCGGACATTATTATTTAAACCTCATTTTTAAAGGATGTATTTAGTAAGATTTTAACCTCCACAGTTCACTTGTTTTAATGGATTATTTTTTAAGGACTGTTTCAGACACTACACTATTTATTTGGACACTGTTTTTGGTTTTGTTTATTAAATAAAAGCACTTTGCACATTTTGCATCATCCCCTTGCTTCGTTGTTGATATCTTCACTGTCCAGCTCATCCGGTTACATTACCAACAGTGTCGGGTTCAAGAACTCCCAAACTGGAGATGGGAGCCTGGAGCAGAACCCACATCGTCACAATACTGCCTTTATTTATTTATTTATTTATTTATTTTTGGTTTTCTGCCTAACTGGGATAGACCAAGACTTCCCTGTGACCCTGAATTGGATTAAGTGTGCTTGAGAATGTCATGTCACATAAGTTAAAAGATGACAGAAAAATCAAACTTTATGTATTTAATGGAAACGAATGTAAAGACTAATCAAAAATCAGTACAGTTTGGAGTTTCTTGTATTTTAAAATTTATTGCTCCTATTTTTGTATCCTTTTTGACCTAAACTTTCGAACAAAGTCTGTGATTTTAAACAAATGTCTCACTAACTAAGAGATTATTTGTGCTGACCTATAGTCTTCATAATGAAATTTGTGGCAAGGATGTGAGCAAGAAATCAGGTCACTGATGTTATGTGGCTAGCAGTACTGCAACTTGTTGTAAACAGCACACATAAAACAAAATAATTATAGCTTATTTTTTAATTTTAAAAAGTTAAAAATTACAGACTTGGTCAGGTTTCTCTCAGCTGGGGCATATAGTCCAATACATTTTTTTTCTTCAAATGCAAAGAGTAACAAATTAGAAAGCTTGATTGTCTGATACACTTACTGGTATTTTCCGGGGCAGTGTGGCTTAAAGACTATGGATGTGGGCTGTAAACCTCAAAGCTGCCAGTACAATTATCATCGGTGACTCACAGTATGACCCCGAACAAGTCAGAAAACTCGTCAGGGCTCCCATAGCAGAAATATGGTAATAAAAATCATTAACAAAATAAATACAGTATATGTAAATATAAGAAAATAGGCAAAGTTCTTCACTGATGTAAAACTAATGTAAGAAGCGCCAGGGAAGAAAAACAGCAAACCTGTCAACAGAAAATTAAATAGAAGTGAATGCACAATCAAGTCACATAAATGTCGTATGTCAAGTCCGTCTCTTGTCATTTACAAATGATTTGAAAAAAGGAAGCCTTATTTGCACCCTGGTGAAGCAAAGCAAATGAAAGGTTACACATTTTGAATGGAAGGCATGTTTTAACAGGTGATGTCAAAACAAAATTAATGATAAAGACTGAGTTATACCGGAATATGCACATACATTTATTTCTTGGCAAACTGCTTTATTACATAAATACAGAAAAATAAATGTCAGGAATTGCAACTACGCTTGTTACTTTCTTCAAAATTAAGATTTTGTTTCTTATAATTTGCACTACAATTATTATAAATGGGCGGCACGGTGGCGCAGTGGGTAGCGCTGCTGCCTCGCAGTTGGGAGATCTGGGGACCTGGGTTCGATTCCCGGGTCCTCCCTGCGTGGAGTTTGCATGTTCTCCCCGTGTCTGCGTGGGTTTCCTCCGGGGGCTCCGGTTTCCTCCCACAGTCCAAAGACATGCAGGTTAGGTGGATTGGCGATTCTAAATTGGCCCTAGTGTGTGCTTGGTGTGTGGGTGTGTTTGTGTGTGTCCTGTGGTGGGTTGGCACCCTGCCCAGGATTGTTTCCTGCCTTGTGCCCTGTGTTGGCTGGGATTGGCTCCAGCAGACCCCCGTGACCCTGTGTTCGGATTCAGCGGGTTGGAAAATGGATGGATGGATGGATTATTATAAATTGAGCTGAACAGAAAACTGTGGCGCTATGACTTTTACTCCAACTCTAATATAAAATCTGTGCTTCAAAAATTCAAACTGTGCACAAAGCAAAATTAATCTTTTGATAATAAATTTTAAATAAAAGTTTGGGTTGTATATGATATGAAGAGCGTCATGAACATTTACACTTACAGTTCCTTAAATGAAAAAGAATAAAGTGATGCTTTAACTTAAAAGCTCTTGTGAGCTGATAAAAGTGCAGATATAGGTTTTAACCAATACAAGTAAATGAAAAGCAAAATTTCAAGTTTGTCTTCCATTTGTTTGAAACAATCAGTGCATCCTATTGTGCATTTTTCAATTCGGGGTTCCTGGGGCTACACATGCTACTTACACTCAGCCCATCTCTCCTGCTAGTAGTGCAACAGTTTTAACTGTGTAGAACATCTATTTTTGAACTGCATTGCAGGTGATATCAGGGGACAAAGCTTGTCGACTGTGTTTCATTGCTTAGTGGCATGCCAGCACCTGTTGTTTCATGGGAGGGATCTCCAGTCCCACAAAACCCCTCGATTTTTGAGCTTGTATCATTTCCTTGCAGTGCTAGATGCTTTGTGGTATACTCCAACCCCTGGAACGTCAGTCTTGTGTCTAAGCTTCATGGGGGACACATTTACAAGATTATTGAGATTTTTCAAGGTAAATTGCTCAGTTTATATTTAAATGTTATGCACTAAGTTAAAAGCTTAATTTTTTTATTTCAATTTGTTCACTTGCAGTACTGGTCTAGAGGTTTACCCAAAAGATTCCTGCACAACCTGAATCAGTCAATATAGGGCCAATTCACTTCAGCACCTACTATATACCTGTGGACACTGAGCCAGCTTAGAGTTGATAAACCATACATCTTTAGCATTTGGGAAGAAAAGTGGAGTACATACAAGAAAACTAACGCAACACAAGGACATCATGCAACCTCTGTGCACGAATGGCCTAATTGAAACCCTGACTCTTGGAGCTGTGAGACTGCAGTGCTAACCACTGCACCAATATGTCACCAACATTTGTAACAAAAAAAAAGTAGTTGAAATTGAACTGGACCTTATTCAGTTCAAATAAACATTCATGCACATTTAATATTCAAGTGTACATAAGGCAATGAAATTCTTACTGGATTGTTGTAAAACCAATCCTGTGAAGGCTCTTATTATTTTCTAGCAATCCTGCTACAAGTGTATACCCAGAAATGTGCAAACATTTACAAAAGTCAAAGGCATGGCCTGTCTGTAAAAGTTGTTTTCTTTGTTTTTTCTTTTTTTTTTTTTAAATCTTCCAGGTAGTTATATCATTCACCAATAGGAGAGGTAGGATCTTTCTACTCTGCATTGCCAGGGTCTAGTCCATCTTGGTCTTTTCTGCTTCTGCCTGGCACCAAACTGGCATCACACCTGACCCTCATCCTTCGTCTTGCAGGTAGGGAGCCCATAAGATAGCTCCACATCACCATTTCAGGCGGAGCCTGACCAAGATTTTTGGGTTTTCCTGACAATCAGGTGCTTGCATTCAAATTACTCTTCCAAGCCTGGCTCCAGAAGTAGGTCCCGCTAACTCAGTCCCGGGCAGGGAACATTGTCTTTTAATTAGTATTTTCATTAGTATCACTGTGAACCCTCAATTGTCTGACTGTTTCAACTAAGACCAGTTTGCCAAAAAAGACTCAAACTGGAGCACAAAGCTTTAGTTGATGTAGCTTCGAGTGTTGCTAATTTTGCACGAGTCCCACCACCACTTTGATATGTTGAGAAGCCCACTGATTTGGGAGAGCATCAAAGTAGAGTCACTGCTCTTCTGGATTAAGGAGAATCGACTGAGGTAGTTTAAGCATGTCATAAGAATGTCCCCTGGGTGCTGCTAGTGCTGCTTTGTTCATATCCAACTGAGCAGAGACCCTGCAACAGATCCAGGACGTGCTGGAGGCATTGTATCTTATGGTTGGCTTGGGAATGACTTGGAATTTCCCAGGAAGAGGTGTAATCTGTAGCTGGGGACAGGGAAGTCTGGGTGAACCTGCTTGGCCTGCTGCCACCACAACCCTCACCAGGATGAGGATTATTCAAACTTAACACAATACAAATGAAGATTCTGTCTTACTTATTGACAAGTGCTCTTGTTGCCAAAAATCCCTAAAAGAAATCTAGTGTAAGTATGCAACCCATCTAATCATTCATTTCAGAACCTGCTTTGTTTGCTCTTTCATAGCAACAAGTAGCAAGTAAGCTATCTAACAAGCATTGTTTTATCACCATAGTATTTTCAAGATTTTTTACTCCCATGCCAGTGTACACTATGCATGTTCAATGTTAAGTGTGGAATATTCTCAGATTTTCCTCCCATATTATAAGGACATAAATACAAGTTTTCATTTACAAATCTAAGTTGATCCCATGTGAATGATTGTAGATGGATAGATGCTGATAGTTTCCATATACAGTCTGAGTGAGCAGGAGATCTAAATCATTGAAAACTTAGAACAATTTTGTCGACAACATGACATTCAGTCCAACAAGCTCACCAATTAAATTTACTTATGTAAAGTAACATTAGGTGAGCAGGATACCGATTTCCTTCAATCACGTCACCTTTTTATCTGTGATTGCTTAAACTGAAAAGGTTAAACTCCTTCAATTTTCCTCTTAGGTCAGAATTTACTGTCCCAGAATCAGCCAAGTCACCTATTTCTGGACATCCCCTAATACTGTTTTTTTTTTTTGATGTGGACACCAAAACTGTACATAGTACTCCAGGCGAATAAGTTACAATATATGCCTTAAGCATAACCTCCTTTGACTTGTAATCCACACGTTGTGCTATAAAACCTAACATCCTATTATCCTTCTTGATAGCTTGACATAGATAGTGCCTAGTTCACTTCAACCCCTACATCCTTCTCATGAAGAGCACTTTCAAGTTTCAACCCTCCCATTGTGTATTCAGATCTAATATTTCTGGCTTCTACTTTTCTGCATTGTATGTGTAATACTTTGCATCTACTTAAATGAGATTTTATGTGCTACAGACCAGCACAACCCTTTATGATGTCTTCCATTAACTGATTCTACATTATCTGCCCTTCCACCTAGTTTAGCATCATCTGCAAACTAGGAGCTTGTTGTTTACATTCTATTCTGGATCACTTATTTATATTAAAAAGGGCAGCAGCCTCAACACCGATCCCTGAGGGACACCTCTTTTGCCATTACCTAATTCTGACAGGGTTTCTCTTGCCATAACCCTTTGTTCGCAGTGTTAAAGCCAATTTTGTAACCACTCACATGCAGCACCCTAAATTCTTACTACTTTTAGTTTATTAACCCAATACGTTGTACTTATAACATCATATACTCTTCTCTGATCATATGCTTTGTTGCTTCCTCATGCATTATAATTTTAACTTACTAGTGAAACACAATCTCCCCCATCTGAACCCATGCTGACTATTTGCTAATACACCTGTTCTTGCCATGTGATTGATCCTCAGTCTTTTTCTTAATAATTGCTTTCATTATTTTTCCAAGATGTATGTTAAGATAACTATATTAAGTTGGATCATCTAGCTTATTAAATGGCATAATATTTGCTAGATTCTAATCCTAAAATTTCACTCGGGTGCAGTGATTTGAAAAAAAAAAGCATCTATGATTTATATATGTATTCATGAACCTGTTTGAGCACTGAAGGATAAATGTTATTTGGTCCTGGTGATTTGTTTGTGTCATTGTGCAAGGGAAGGAGCACACAAAAAAAAGAAAATATTGGGGTGCAAACCCGGTCATCTCCATTTAATTCTTTAGTCCAAAGCAAAAACATGTGCTCGTTGGTGTGCAAAAATCAAAACAAATAACAATAATCAGAATGTAGCAGTTGTGGTCTTAAGTCTTCTGAGTGCAAGGAGCTCCAACCTGTGGGTCGCTCTGGTCATCAATGAGTGACTCTCCTACTTACATGCCCAAGCTTTTACCCAAAATGGGCATCTTCTCTGGACTGGGAGGAAAGAGGGAGACGGCATAGTTAGTGCCTGCACCCACTCTTGCTCCTGGGTGGTATTATGTACCTCAGATGAGCCCATGAGGTGATCCTGTGATGCACATTTGTGACGTTACAGTTTAGCCCATTTAATCTAAGCAGCACTTCTCCCTCTACAATTTCCAGATCACTAATTGCCTCATTAATAGTTCTTGTTACTGGTGGGAAATAATACTTTATCCAAAAATATTTTTTATCTGTTACTTATCCCACATTATTTATAGGGGTAAGTAATCACATGTTTTAATGGACAACATATTTTGTCATGCATTGAGCCTTACTGGGGGATAGTGAGCCAATGCTGAAAAACAGCAAACAACAGAATGTCCATGTCCATGAAAAAATCTTAAGTTACTTATGTTACGTGATCCACATGTCAGTTATCCAGGTGTTTTCTGACAAAGTCTAAAATGGAGACCACAGTCATAACAGGCCAGTTGTATGCTACCAGCTAACCTAACAGGCATTAACAGGAAACCAAAGTTCCCAGTGGGAACCCATGTGAAATAGTAAGAACCTACAAATGACACGCAAAAGGCACCCCAGCCAGAATGAAGTTAGGATACAAGCGCTGTGATGCAGAACTGGTATATTGCCCACATTACAGTGCCTACAATCCATCATAAAGCATATTCCATTTTAAAACATATATAGAACCCTTTATTTAAAAAGCCATGTTGATAACAGATAGTAATCCACCAATCTGGGCATTTTAAAGTATTCATGGACACAGCACAGAAGTTTAGATGGGTGACCTAGGCTTTGATACTGCAATACTGCTTGTCAGAAAGTCAAGCTGAGAAACTTGTGTGTGGAGGCTGGTTAGAATCCTGCATTAAAGCACAAAAAATAGATGATGACATATAGAAACTTACATCTCCTAAAATTTCTTGCAAGTCTCACAGTCCTTTGAAAAGCCTTTTGTGATCATTTTCCATTAAAAATTATAAAGAGTACGTTTGCAATCAGTCTTTATAATGAGTGAGTGTCAAAACATTATGAAAGCCTCTATAATACAATAAGGCATTTCAGAGAATTATGACATAGCTCCACAAAGACCAAACACCAACTCAACTATTAATCCATCCACCTTTTTAAAATTGTTAGGGTTTAGCAGGGGGTTGTCAGGAGCAACACTGGGAGGAAATCAGCAATCAACCTAAATGAAAGGAAGCAGCTTATCACAAGACAAGATAATGAGCACCCATATTGGAATGAGAGAAGAAACCAGAGTAGCTGGACACAAATCACTGGACACAGGGACAACATGGCGACCTCCACAGAGTTAGAGCCAATGACCCCATGACCCTGTACTAAAATAAGTGGATTCAGAAAATGAAAGAATGGACCTGTCATAAGAAGAGAATTATGGTACAAGTGTTTTCATATTTCTAGAAATAGACCAAAGACAGGCTAAGTGAGCAGTACTGAATTTATTATGGGGATTAAACTGGCAACGTTGTCCTATGCCTTAGCCACTAGGCCACATAAGAGAAACACTATTAAGGTGTGCAGTACAATCTTACCTTAGTGGATCTTCATATTTTGCTATAACCTCCACCCAGTTATCAGTTGTTTTCATTTACTAAAATGCATTTTTAATGTTTAAAACTTTTGTTATTGATTACAGTTGCCCGATCTGATTTCACAAAGTGACAAAAATATTCACTCATCATAAAAAAGAAGACACAAATGGGAACAATTACCAAAACAGGCTACATTTATGAGGTGCTCTTTTATCTTGTGATATTTGGAGCCTAAGAGGGAAATGTATCTTGGGAATGTCCCCACAATTAAGCTCTAATTAAGCAATGTTAGTGAAGCGGACAGCTATTTTTATTTGTCCGTGTTTGATTAAGATTTAAGGGATGCTCAGACCTGGACGAGTAAGAAAGCACAGGATGCGCTGATAGTCTGATTAAAGTACATCCTAAACACAAGAGTCTTTAATCAATATGATTAGAGCTCAGTAAAAAGAAACTCGAGTTACATGAGGCTGCTGGGAAATGACAAGCAAACAGTTTTCTCTGTCCCGTGGGGCTTTTCCACAGTATCTGCTAATATGCTTGCTTTTTAATATAGCGGTCATGGGAAACACAACCAATTGAAAGTGAAGAGTAGTGGCAGATATGTGACTGCAGGGCCGGAACAGAGTGCTGGTATCCCAGATTTCCTTTAATAAGAGAAGCTGTTGGTGGCAGAATGACGTTTGTTTTTTTCTAGGTAATATAAGAGACCCCATAAACACCCTGGTCCCATGACAACACTAGATATTACGTTTTTGGGCTGTCTTAGGCTACCCACCATTTCAGATATCATTACAGAGTGCCCTATGCAGTATGTCTCTTGCTTTAAAATAATGGCAGTTTATTTAATGGGCACCCAAAGCAAGCTTCCTGTTATCACACATGAAAGTCCTCTGGTACCTGGGGCACTGACATAAGGGTTACGCTCTTGCCACTGGTTCTACAGGCTAGGCTTGGGTTTTACAGGAGGATTCTTTGAAGTGGGGCATTGCCAATATTTAGCATAATCAAAAGATGATGAGTTAAAAGGTTAGAAACTGGGAGGACCCCATTTTTCTGGTTTCTTGTATTTTTGTCTAAGCAATATAATAAAGTCTTTCTTTTAAAGCCATAATGAATTCCATTCCCTGTGAATACCTGAAGTTGTGACTTTCTCCTTCATAGTCCAGTACAGACATCCTGATGTTTTAGAAAAGGGCATTTTGGTTAATAAGAGTGTGCTGGAGTGCTGCCTCATTTGCCTAGCAGGTAAACAGCTGAGCAACCATCACAGCTCCTGCCATGTGTGTTCCTGCCTCTTTGTAATTTATGTGCTTGAAGGTGCCGTTTAAAAGATGCTAATTAGTGTATAGCTGTGACATTCTGTATGTCATAACAAACCATTAGTGAAGCCCAGCTGCCTTCTGCGTTTCATTCACGTTTACAGAAGTGTAATCAGTTTGGATTGTTCCGGTGTCACAATCCAACCTGCCACATTCATGGCCCATTGTTCAGAGTGTTAAAGGTTTTAAGTCCTCGAGGAATGTAGAATTGGTGGACTTTGTCACTGAAGTCTGCAGTTAAAAGCAGAATTCCCAAGTCTAGATAGCAAGTTGACTGAAAAGTACCTCGTTACATGTTGAACATGCTAAGGAGCAAGTTTAGTAATCGGAAAACATGACACCAAATTTTTCTTTGTGGGTCCCAGATTAAATAAAATCTACCAGCGCAATGGTTATTTGTGCAAAGGTCCTAAGAAACAAAACAAAATAAGATTTGTCTTTAGGGACCATCCTCATTCATCATGGTCAATGGACATCTTTGACTAGATGTGCCAAAACCTGTGATTAGCAGAGTCTGTGTCCATGTCTGTGTTCAGCAATTTCAGTAACATCTTCTTTTGGTTTTGATTCTATAGGTGATCAGTGACCCCTGGGATGATGATGTTAAGTGTGTTCATTTTCATGACTGTCCCTGTCTTCAAATTATTTTCTTTCAATCACTATGATTTTCCAGAAGTAAGCACTGGTTCTATGATCAGTAGATCTGTGATTTTTCCCCATAGGGAGGCTACCACTAGATAACTATCCATGACTGTCTGTAAATTGTGCAAGTCCTGATTGTCAACAATATCTGTGGATTTTCTTGCTGTGTTGATCATGAATATTAATTGGTGATTTTTCTGTGGCGAGCATCTGAATTCACGTTCAGTATTACATTCAAGGTCATCAAAAAATCTGTTTACTCTAACGTGTAAACCTTAAATGAGCTGAGCTCAAAGGTCCTTGCCCCAGTTACCCAGCTGCGTCTCATTTAAATATTAACATTGAAAAATAAAGACCATATGCTTATGCAGATATTTATAACCTAGACCATCCATTATTTGTAGCTGTATATTGGACAGGTATAACTCGACATTTTTAAGCGTTACTGTCTGGTGATCACCCCATTTCAAAAGAAGTTCTGTTGTTGAGAAACTACATTCTCTTGTGATGTGAGAAGCCAGTATGTTGCTACCTGACAGATATGAAGTTACGGTAATTCGGAAAGGGGTATTTGATTTCACAGTCCTGTGGAGCAAGATTTCAAGCTACCTACCTGCCTCTCAGCTCCAAAAGGCTGGGTTCAGATCCAAGATCAGTTGCAGATAGTTTGGAGTTTGCATATTCTCCATATGCATAGATATGTTTTCTCTGGGCGCATGAGTCATCTCTTACATCTTAAAGATATCCATGTTGGTTGCCCTCACGTATATGCAACTAACAACAGACTAGCATATTACTCATGGCTGTTTCTTGTCGCTGAAACAAATCCTGGATCCTTAAAATTGTGATAAATGGGTTCAATAAACAGACAGTTGAAAACTGTAACTTTCTTTAGAGAGTTTAATAGTCTTTATTACATTTTTAAATACAAGTTACAACCTATAAAACAAGCAAAACCAATCTTGAGGTGGAGTTATGGAGACTTGAGGTTCTAGTCAGCTGCACCTTTTGCCTTTGTTTATTTGTTACTGAACCCCATTCCTTTTGCTTTTACATTTTGCACAAGAATATCTATGGCCATCCTTTAGTTATTTATCTGTATTACTGCCTCCCATGTGTACTCTTTGTCTTCCCTATTGTATCATATCAGAGTAAGCTAACGTCATCAACCCAGGATGGAACTTAATCCTTGCTGTGTGAAACTTCTATCCAAGCACTTTTGCTGAGAGGTCAGTTTTGGTTGCCAACATGCAGAGGTGTTATAGTAGCTGTGATGTTTTGCTTGTATACAACAGTTGGTGGCAGTGGAGCCACAGGTAAAGCCTAATGGTCAATCATTTAGCATTTTATAGAAATATAAGACAAAAGAGTCAGGAAAGTACACAAACAATATGCAGGTATACAGTAATCCCTCGCTATATCGCGCTTCGCCTTTCGCGGCTTCACTCTATCGCGGATTTTATATGTAAGCATATTTAAATATATATCGCAGATTTTTTGCTGGTTCGCGGATTTCTGCGGACAATGGGTCTTTTAATTTCTGGTACATGCTTCCTCAGTTGGTTTGCCCAGTTGATTTCATACAAGGGACGCTATTGGCAGATGGCTGAGAAGCTACCCAACTTACTGCTCTCTCTCTCTCTCTTGCGCTGACTTTCTCTGATCCTGACGTAGGGGGATTGAGCAGGGGGGCTGTTCACACACCTAGACGATATGGACGCTCGTCTAAAAATGCTGAAAGATTATCTTCACGTTGCTACCTTCTGTGCAGCTGCTTCGTGAAGTGACATGCTGCACGGTGCTTCGCATACTTAAAAGCTCGAAGGGCACGTATTGATTTTTGATTGTTTGTTTTTCTCTGTCTCTCTCTCTCTCTCTCTCTCTCTCTCTGCTCCTGATGGAGGGGGGTGTGAGCTGCCGCCTTCAACAGCTTTGTGCTGCGGTGCTTCGCATACTTAAAAGCCAAACAGCCCTATTGATTTTTTTGCTTTCCTCTCTCTTTCTGACAGTCTCTCTCTCTGACGCGCACTCCTTTGAAGAGGAAGATATATTTGCATTCTTTTAATTGTGAGACGGAACTGTCATCTCTGTCTTGTCATGGAGCACAGTTTAAACTTTTGAAAAAGAGACAAATGTTTGTTTGCAGTGTTTGAATAACGTTCCTGTCTCTCTACAACCTCCTGTGTTTCTGCGCAAATCTGTGACCCAAGCATGACAATATAAAAATAACCATATAAACATATGGTTTCTACTTCGCGGATTTTCTTATTTCGCGGGTGGCTCTGGAATGCAACCTCCACGATGGAGGAGGGACTACTGTAAATGGCAGATATTCCAATGGATATTCACAAACAAAGTTGCTAAGTCCAAAGTTCAAAACACAGAAATTCCAATAAAACACAAAACTTGATTTAGGAAACAAATTTTAAATGAAAAAAAAAGTCTTGGTGTTTTTTTAAGCATTTGAGATAATAGGCTTTGACAGTAGCTGCTGGCTATCCAATTTTCCCAAAAATTGCAACGATAGCCGGGAATTGAAAACAATTCACCTGAGAGGTATGGAGTGTTTGTGTAGCCAAAGGTGTAGCACAACATGTGGTTGGTTGTCAAAACTAGAAAACACTTCTGGAAAGAAGAAAATCCAGAAAACAATTTTCTTTTCTGGGGTTTGTTTGAAAAAGTGTAATTAGTGTCACAGTCGCTATTGTTATAATTCCAAAACATGGCACCTCTCCATGTTGGATCCTCACAGCTAGTAAGTGGCTACAAATGAAGAAACTCCTTGGAAGTAACCGGTAGAATGTTGTGATTTTCCAAGCACATTCTAGACTGAAAATTTAAGAATTTCTCTTATAAATGTTTTGCAGTTTCCATTACCTCACTTAAACACGTAGAAGGCCAAGGACTTATAAACACTTCTTTCAGCCTTATAATGGAAAGAAAAAAAAAATCACCGTCAAGAGGGTTTTGTCTGTCCTTTAATCCCAGCTGCACATTATGTTAGACTGTTTGTTGCAATTTTTAGTAAGTGCTATGGAAAGGACAAATCAGCTTTTGAACTTTAAGTGTCTGGCATTATCTCTAAAATAACTGGTGACAACATGACAATGGATAGAGTACATTTGTCAGCTCCATCACGGCCAAAGACTGTATGTTAATGCCAAGTCAACGAGGTCATTGGTCGGCACTTTGGCTCCAGAAGTAGAGACGGTTTCTTCAGCTCATAACTATTTAGTACAAATATACATGTCAGCAAACCATTTGGCCATCAGTTCATCTAGTCCAGCATGTCACCATTTGTTATAAGCTCACCTCATTAGAAAGTAGGCAGCAAAAACAGAAGGAAAACGTTTTAGTCTCTCCACTTTACTCTTCATTATATTTGCTAGCTTTCAATAGATTTTAGCATTGAAGTGTAACTGTTATGCTAATTAGAAGATGCAACATTTTGTTGGACCAGTTTTCAAATCCATAGATGCATTAATCATTACCCTAATAATTATTACCAATTACATACAGCGTTATTTTTCCATTATTCAGTATAGATCAGATTCAAACAAATCTAAATCCATTCAGTCTTCTTTTTCAGCAGAAAAGGAAATAATTGAACTAATGTTGCCTTATTGCAAGTAAAACTAAAGAGAGTTTGATGATTTAATATAGAAGTATAAGACAAAATCCAGCACAAGTTCATTTCTCTTGAATTATCTTCTTCCCTACTGTTTTCATGCATTCATAGACTTACAGTAACCTTTATTTTTCCCTGCTTTATGAAAAATGTAAAAAAATGAATTATACACTGTATAGCTGTATCCTGTCACTTTTAAAGTACCTTCAGAACCCTAAACTTACAAAATTTACTGAGCGTGCATTTTCTATTATAGGATCATAGGGAGAATCAGTCAATCCAGGTAGCAAGGTTCAAATCTCTGGTCAGAATGTCTTGTTATCACAGGGTGCACTCAATACCCAATTAACCTATCATAAACATTTGCGCGTAAACCAGAATACATGTGGGTATGAGGACATCTTGCAAACCCCCACAATAACAGTGATTGGTCTGGGAATTGAACTCCAGTTCTTGAGTCCTCTTGAAGAAGACACTTAAGGGTTCCTTCAGACTCAAATGTGGAGAGAAAAGACCAGTAGTGGCTGAGACATGGTCGGAGGCAGTCTGGACAAGACAAGAGAGAGAACAGGACAACACTTGTGTGAAGACTAGTAAAATAAATATAATATACTTTTGTTGTTTGAAGTATGGCGGCACAGTAGTTAGCACTGCTGCCTCCCAGCTCAGGTAACATTTTTGGCCACAATAATCTGTTCTGCATAGGCAGATGCAGCCATTAGGAAGACTTAACTAACCATTTCACTATTATAATGCATTCAAAACTAGTTCAGTTCCTCCTGTTTCATTAACTTTAAAACATTTTGTGAAGTTCAGCAAAGTTTATTAACATTTCTGTGATTCATTCAAACTCACTGTGAAGTGAACTCTAAATGGTGAGCTCATCAATGAAATCTGAATCACAAAAGAACTACCAGGAGGTCAGCACATCAACCTGGACACCAGTCTGGTATTGTCAGTCAGTCAACCCGCTATATCCAAACACAGGGTCACGGGGGTCTGCTGGAGCCAATCCCAGCCAACACAGGGCACAAGGCAGGAACAAACCCTGGGCAGGGCACCAGCCCACCGCAGGGCACACATACACACACACACCAAGGACAATTTAGGATTGCCAATGCACCTAACCTGCATGTGTTTGGACTATTGGAGGAAACCGGAGCACCAGGAGGAAACCCACACAGACATGGGGAGAACATGCAAACTCCATGCAGGGAGGACCTGGGAAGCGAACCCAGGTCTCCTTACTGCGAGACAGCAGCTCTACCACTGCACCACTGTGCAGCCCCTCTGGTATTGTACTTTGAGTAAAATTAATCAATCATATCCCCAAGTCTGATGGTCTATGCTAAAGTTAAAAGTCCACCAGCAGCCTTCATGATCACCGGGAAGGGCAGCTGACAGAGACTGGTGGTGTTATAAAATCGGAATGGAACTATTTCATTCATACAACTAATCTAACACCTCAGTTTTAAAAATACAAAGCAGGACTGTAAACTAACTAAATTCAAAATCAAATGGCCATACAGTATAATAAGGGGTAGTAAAACTCATGTTTGATTGACTTATGTGCATCCGTCTGATGAAGGTAGCAAGCACATAATGATTTGAGTGAGTGTACATTGTGTTGGATGGGCACCCTGTGGAGGGTTGGTTCCTACTTTGTGCCCAATGCAGCTGGGATAGACCGCAGTCCCCATGGCTCTAAATTGCATAAAGTGGGTTTGATATCAGAAGGATGAATGAAATGAAGTAAAAAGGCAGCACTGACCTTTTTGTGTATTGTAGTACTGTTTCTTTGTAGTAGAGAGAGAATGATAGGCAGACAGCCTTATACACTTTAAATTAATTTTAGATTTATATGAACATCTCAATCAGTATTTTTAAATAAAGCGTCAGACTGTTTAGACCTCAATGGGCAGTGTAAATGCAGTTTATTGCAAACACAACCTGTGTCCCTAGCCTGCCACAGAGATTCTCAATTGGCACCTTCAAAGTGCTTTCAGATGTGTGATTGTCACCAGTGTGTCTTTGCAACACTGACAGGTCTTCTGCTAGATGTTCCGCTTATCAAAGTGCCAGTCTTGACTCTAGGTCACTGCCCATTTCTTTTTTTCTTTTTTTTTAATGGCTTGGACTTTCAACTCAGGGTTATGAACCAGAGAAACAATACAATAAGAATTGGCCTGTGAATGTAATGATGTTGCCTCCTGCCCATTTTTACAGTCTGCTTTTCTAATACTGCATTGTGGTCTACTAGATCCTTTAATAACAGGCTCAAGGCAGGGTGCAGCTCCGAGTGGAGCTCCAGTTCATCAAGGGTCACACTCATAACCACAAAGTAGAGTTGCCAATCAACTTAACTGTATGTCTTTAAACGGTGGGAGGAAACTGCCGAGAAAACGAGAAAAGTGTGAAACCCCATACAGATGGCACCTCAGCTGGATATCAAACTGTAATCCAACTACTGGGAGGGAGTCTTGCAACCTGCTGTACCACTTTGTCACACCAAGAGGAATCAAAGTCTTTTTTTTTTCCTCAGAAAAGAATTTCAGACCGCATTATTTACTTATTACAAAAAGAAGCTGTTTTAAAATGAACAGTAATACTGCCATCACAGCACATCTAATGCAACAAATTAAAAAAATCAGACTGGAGTTTGAACTGTAGTAAAGAATACTTTGTTCAGTCCTTTACGCTGACTCGTTTTGCACATCTTCAAATAGCATTCTTATAGCACTTTTCATTAGGGACACTTATACTACATTAAACACAACAGTCTATTTGTAGGATAGCTGAAACCTATCCAAGCAACAATGGGGCACACTGATGGAGAAAACAGGCCATTACTGGGCACACTCATACACATACATAGCCACACTCCTTCACACTAATTTAAAGTCGCCAACTAATGGCATTCTCATTTTATACAAAATAATATGAAGCTAAATGAGTGGAAGTGTTGGCAGCAAGGGCGAGGTTACATTGATTAAGTGTGAATGGTGATTAAGTCTGTGCTGACCGCTTGGTCCTTCAACAGTGATGCAGACCTTCATACAGGAAGGTCATTCTGAGATACAACATGATGAATGCCAGCTTAGCCACAACACTGAGCCTTAGTAAATAAAGTAGTGATCTTCATTAAAGTGTTTTAAAGTGAAGGACTGACCCTTTCCTCAGCCCCCCTTCATTTTAATTAATCACAAAATGCTAAATACTTTGCTCTAAATGTGCTATTACTTTAGATGGCAGAATTTTTACTTTACATTAATTATTAACTGCACACTGATGCACAGTTATGGAAGCTTTTTAACAATATGTCTTCTTCCTAAAATGTTCTGCAGGCAAATAAGTAATAAGACAATAAAAAGACTGCATTAATAAAGCAAACAAGCATATTTGGTTAAAGGCATTATTGAATCCACTGTAACACTGTAATGATAAATTGTTTTGTAAATGACTTGCCAATAATGTTGGCTGTATATGGTGCTATGTAAAATAAAGAATGATAGATGCTTTTGCAAGGCCTGAATTAAACTAAGAGACAAGAGGCTAAACCTGTTGTTGAATTCTTAAGCATTGGGAGGGAGACACCTGGGAGAAATGTTGGACAGTGCCAGAGATTGAAACAAGAAATTAGCATGCTGGCAAAGGGCTAGCTGTGCCAATGAACAACCTAGACAAGACATGCCTAGACAGCAGCAGTGACAGATTCTAGCCTAAAAGATTGCTTTTAATATTGCACCCTACTGTATGTAAGAGTCATGCATGTCATTTTAAAGGGCACTTTGCCAGTTTGCACAGAGCCCCAGTAGACATATTTTCATCCCATATGCCATCATACATAGAGAGCAGCATGGTGGCACAGTGTTTAGTGCTGCTGTCTTTAAGTTCCAAAGTTCTGAGTTCAAATGACATGAGCCTGTTCTTGTAGCACTGGATGCCAGGTAACAACCAGTCATGGACAGGGTGTGAAAAGAGCACAAGTCCTAGACTGCACTTACACAAATGAACTAACGGGGATGTTCACTTTATCTAATTTAAGTGACGTTAACTTAAAATAATCATATTTGTTGATATTACGCAGCTTTTTCTGGTTATATTGACAATTCTCTTAGATGTCATATTGACACAATTAAATCATGTTAAAACATAAATCATTGAATTATTTTTCTTTAAACAGAAACGTAATCAGTTAAGTTAATCTTACTCAAAATTAACACATTGTTAATACTCAATACATGGTATGCCCACTTTCACTATACACATTTGAGGTAAGTTAATTTGACATTTTTTTTATTTATTTAAAGAAAATAACATTGCATACAATCGACGTGAACTTGTACAACATATGACTTTGTAGTCAAACTAGAAAAAAAACATCAGAAAGTTAAAGAAAGCTGGAGCAAAAAAGAAACAAAAGCTTTCAAAACAGAATTCAACCTCCTCCTGAGAGAAAGAGAGGAGAGCCAAGAGCAAGGGCAAAAGTAGTTTGAAAAGAAAAGAAAAGGAAAAGAAGAGGAAATGGCATTTTCCCCTGCTACAAATACCTAAACTAAAGTGTTATTAATTTTAATTTTTGATTGAATTGTATTAATTAGGGCAGCACGGTGGTGCAGTGGGTAGCGCTGCTGTATCACAGTTAGGAGACCCGGGTTCGCTTCCCAGGTCCTCCCTGCATGGAGTTTGCATGTTCTCCCTGTGTCTGCATGGGTTTCCTCCCACAGTCCAAAGACATGCAGGTTAGGTGCCTTGGCAATTCTAAATTGTCTCTAGTGTGTGCTTGGTGTGTGGGTGTGTGTGTGTGTGTGTGTCCTGTGGTGGGCTGGCACCCTGCCCAGGGTTTGTTTCCTACCTTGCGCCCTGTGTTAGCTGGGATTGGCTCCAGCAGACCCCCCATCACCCTCAAGTTAGGATATTGCAGGTTGGATAATGGATGGATGGATGGATTGTATTAATTATATCTTGCCATATTTAAAAAAGTTTGAAATTTGATTTAACTTAAAGCATATATTTGCAGAAAGACCCACCCCTTTTATTGCATTGTGGTTCAGAGGATCTCCACACCTTTGTACATTTGGAAGGAAACTTAAAGACTTACAGTACATTGATGTTTTTCCCCTGAGTGCTGTGTGTTTTGTGTGGTTGGGGAAGCTGATTTGTGATTCTTTTTTTGATACACTGGAAATACGTTGTCCACCCTACATTACAAAAGGATTTTTTCTTTGCCTTCTATAGAACAGCATTAGGATAACACAAAAAGTGCAGTCATCTAAAATAAATGGCAAAAGTTTTCCATATTTTTAAAAGTTTGCATTGATGCAGTAAAAATGAATGCTTTAATATAAATTACATCTAAAACGTGTGGATAGATTTTAAATAATTTCATTGAATTGCATTGGATTTTTTTTTTTTTTACATTTCTAAAGTCATCTATTAAAATAAAACAAATATGCTTAGGTTAACAAAAACAAGCCAGTTTTGATCAATAAAAGACAAAAAATGTAGTGGAAATGTTTGAAATTAGGCCTGTTAACATTTGAATGGAAATGTGTGGTATAATTGATATAAGTTCATTCAATGGTTTATGTTTTTGAATGTGTATATACTATATTCTGTATAAAATCAGTTCAACCCATAAACAAACCATCTTTTTATAATAATAATAATAATAATTAATTCATTTTATTTATAAGGCACTTTACATTTGTAGTAAACCTCAATTTTTATAATATTTATAAGGCACCTTCCTATTGGAAATGCCGTAGCAGGGTGCTTGACAGGCTCAGGTGACCTTGCAATGGTTATACTGTATGTGTTTTTTATTCATAGAAACAGAGCCAGTGAGTCAGAGGAAACCTTGTAGGTCCAGTCTAAGGAAGGAGCCTGAACAATTTCTTCATGAAGAATGAGCAATGTCCAGCAGGTAGGGCCATCTTCTCAAAGACTCAGTCATCATTTCTGCCAAATGTTCCTCTAACAGGTATTAACTTTGATGAGGGCGCATACTTGCGGAATCATTCATTTTCTGTGTTTCTTTTATAATTAGTTTAGTGTGATGTGCTGCTTTACCTCTGAAATATCAGTTTTTAGCAATAAATAAATAATTTGCTGTATGAATAAATACAAATAAATTATATACAGTAATGTGCTAGAATGAGAATAAGGCCTGAGGGAGAATATTTAATACAGCTATTGTACTTTGTGCCCATGCAGTGTGACAAATATCCACTCAAGCATTTATGAATGTGTTATCCATACATTTATTTTCCTAGCGCTGTCTTTCAAATATCATTTGAGGAATGGTAGGAAAATAGTTACATGCAAAAATATTTAGCAAACTGCTACCTTTAATTTTGTATGGAAAATAATGTGTCCAAATATGAGTAAGAAGGACATTTAAATCACAGGGTAGCACAGTTTTTAGAGCTGCTGCCTCACAGCTCCAGGAGAATGTGTCCAATTCCTTGTCCTGTCACTGTCTGTATATAGCAGAGGTTCCCAGCCTGGGTGTGAGACAGCATTTCAGGGGATGCGATAAAAGGAAGGCTACATCACAATTCGTCAAAACTGAATGGAGTGTGTTGTCCGAATTTATCATGGTGCAATTAGTGTCTTACAGTGTGCTGTCATCTGTAGGTCATTTATTAGTTGGTGCTTCTGTTCAATGATATGAAAAGATTCAAGCTCTGCATGTGCAATTGTCACCTGTGAATAAGCCACAGATATGTATGTTCTCGCAGGTTCCTTGCTGTGAGTGGAGTGTTTGTAACAGCAAATAACTTTTTTTTAAGAGAATGAAATTTGGACCTTACAATGATTCATAGTGATGGGTGAGGTCTAGTACTGATTTCTGTGCCAACTCTATTCATGAAACATCACTGATTTCAAGGTTTGATTGACAGTTCTGGGACAAGGAAGACACTCTGCCCATCTCTCCTGCTGCCGGTCCTGGCTGTAGCGGAGCAATTTCAACTGTGCAGCAAACTGCAGTGCAGGTGCTATTGGGGGACAAAGCTAGTTGGTTTCATTGCTTAGCAGCAACTGCCGGCACCCGTTGTCTCACAGGGGTCTCCAATCCCCCAAACCCCTCGATTGTGTGTAATTTCCTTTCAGCACTTGATGCTTGTGAATCAAATGTCTAAACTTCACAGGGTTTGGGGAGGGGTGTGCATTTACAAGATTATTGAGATTTATAAAGGTAAATTGCTCAATTTATGTTTACATTTTATGCACTGAGGTAAAAGCTTATTTTTTATGTATTGATTGTGTCCACCCCACAGTACACTATGTGGTTTTAAAAATGGGAAATTTTTCTTTTTCATTTTCAAATGTGATATTACTTTTGTAGGGGGTGCAGATATAAATCAAACATTTTCTAGGGGTGAGGGGCATGGAAAAGTTTGGGGACCACTAGTATAGAGCTTGCACATTTTCAGATTATTTGTTGCTTTATCTAAGAACTCAAGTTTTCTGTATCACCTAAATTACATGTAGATTAAGTTAAGTGGCATGCCATGTGTTGTACTCGCACTGTATCTAATTAATTTCTGTTTTAAATCCAATTCTGCTAAAATAAGACAACCTCCAGATTATTAATTGCATGAAGCCGATTTGAAATTGGAAGACTTACGATGCATTTAAAAACGCTGGACGTAAAGTTTATAGTTTGCTCCCAAGCCATGCATTCTTGCACTATACATTTGTGAAGTTTGCATTTTTGCTTGTGCCCTTTCCTAAAGACAAGGGCGCAGGCAAAGAGGAGAGTGAAACTGCATCCTTGTCAAGTTATTCAGATGTCCTTCAAAAACAAAAAACACACCACACGCAGGTACAAATGTGTGATTTTGGCATAGAAACGAGGATTAAAGATACAGATTTGTAAAGAAAGTACAGCTACACTCCACGTTTTCATTATTTCCAAAATAAAAGACCGTGCCCACCCCCGAAAAATGTTGCTTACTTTTTTAGAGTATTTTTTTAAACCTGCATACTGCCTGCTAAGGAACACCTGTGTCGCAAAGACAGTCTCGTTTGTTTCGGACTTTGCCAAGCTGTAGGAAAACTGGATTTCAGTGGAGGAGCTGGGGAAGGATAAGTGTGGGTGTGGAGGTGGGGGGGCGCAGAAGCGCACTACTTGAAACGGAGGATGCGCACCCTCCGTAAAGCGGCACTGCGGCAGCGCCGTATCCCTGCGCCGCGGTTCGTACTCCTGGATTGTGGAGCGAGCGGAGACTGCGAGAGAAGATCTCTATTGCCTCAGTACGGGATTTATTTGTTTGTTGATTTTTATTTATTTCCTTTTTTGTGCAAATTATTTGATTGCTTACGACTTGTTCGGATTGTCCCCCCATGTGCAAGCGTTGCATTTACTCGGATGTGAGTGTGTGTGTATGTGTATTTTTTTATTATTTTTTTTTTTTGCATGACGTGCCTGGAAGGAAAATTAAAAGGCACATTTCATTTGTTTTATGTGCTTTTAGAATTAAAGCGGCATCGGAGTCGGGGGTAGTGTCAGTCTTATAGGTGGGCTGGACTGGCCATGGTTCGTGAGATCTAGTGACACAGAAAGAGAGAGAGAGAGAGAGAGACAAAAAGGATTGAGGGAGAGAGAGGGAGGGAGGGAGAGAGAGAGAGATAGATAGAGAGAAAGAGAGGAACGAAGGAGAGCGCGATGGGAATTCTGAACCGGGAATCCACGCGCGTTATCTAACGGAGACTGAAGATGACATGGCATCGCCTCGGACACGCGAAGCACACGGATATCAATCTGTCAGGACAAAACTTGGCAGCGCCAAGACAGAATCGCACACCGATGAATGGAAGCCGACAGACGCTTTTCTAATCCGTTATTTCTGCGATGTTAACTTTTATTTGACAGTCGGGCTGTCCATGCTAATGATAAAGTTCAACAGGACGACTGTTAAAGTAGTGACCGACAAGTGAGACGACACGCCTGGCGATAATGGTTACGTAGATTCTGAGCCTTTGATACCATATTTAAAATGTTTAGTTCACACTAATGTGGTGTCATCTTGCGCATGCTATTGTCTGGATTGGAGGCATCTTTGGAGTAGAGCTGGAAACCGAAATAGTATAAAGTCTTGCATAGATCATTAAGCTTAACTAGTGATGTGGAGGCATTCAGACAGTGTAAGCCTGTTGTGTTGAAAGCCAGGCAGGCTAGATCAACGCTAACACGGATAAAGACTGCATTCAAGAAACACCCATGGATTAACCTGACCGTTAGATTTCTCCAGGGGTTTAGTAAAGAATGAAAAATTAATTAATAAGGTGTTTACTTGATTATTATCAATTTTCAAAACAATATAAGCGCTTAAAGATTTCTCAAGAATATAGTCTGTTAATTAGTACAAAAAGTATAAGCTTCAACATTTTTGGTGATTTATTATTTTTTATTGGTAGATCTGTAACATTTAAATTTGTATGAAAGCAAATGTACTTTATTATATAAAAAGCTGTTGTGTGACTGTATTGAATGGAAAAATAATTAATATTCATAAACTTGGCTTTTGTAGACATTGTGTAAGCAAAAACTGTTGATGCTTCAGATAGTTTGATGGTTACGTTAAAAAATAAAAGTAAATTCTATTGATGGTCCAGCTTGTTTAGACAGCCAATGCAGATAAACTGTGTTAGTGGATTTGTGTATTGGAGTTAAAACAACTGCTCAGGGAAGGGAAACAATATTGACAGTTCAATTTTATATTTGTCTGCTTAGGTGTTCAAGCAAACAGAGACAGAAATGGTTCCATTTGTTTAGTATCCAATCTATAAGAGAGACTTCTTTGTAAAGTTGATTTATAGAACGTTTTAAAAAATTAAAATGTTGATCACTCACAGTTTACACAGCTTTTCTAAATAAGGAAGGTGTTTCTCTATTTAAGTGATACTCAGGCCATACCTGTATATCAAAAAAGTAGCTTTGTCATAGGATCAGACTGCATTTCAAGGCCAATCAAATGTGAAACAACAATTGCTCAAGTAATTTATTAGGCACCCTTTGGTGAACTGATCTGAAGGTAACCATTGAGCAAGCAGCTGGCATAACAGCAAAGCAGGTGCATTGAAGTGCCAGCATGTAAAGCAATATTGTTATTGATTAATAAATTAATAAAGAAGACTGTTTAGACTGCACTTTGAAAGACATGTTCTGAGTGCATTAATGCAACTCAGTTATGGAACTTTCCAACCTTAGTGAGCAAAGGAATCTTTAATAATTCAGGGACCTTTGAGAAGTGAGTGGATCTCTTGCAAGACATCTCCAAAGAGAAGGTGTAAAAAACTTTATGGGGTCAGTGGACAGCACCAAGCCAACTTGTGTAAAATGGATCCTTAGAAGGATGGCAACTAATTCCAATGAGCAAAAAGAATGAAAGAGAAGAATGGAAAAGTGAGATGTGGATTGTTGTTAAGATCATTTTGGAGCTGCAGGGAAGCTGTCAGACTAGTTCAACATTTTGGTAACTGGGATGTTTTAAGTACAGGTATAGTATATATGTGTTTAATACATTTTTTTTTGTGGAGTGTATTTTTTTTTAAGAATAGATATGTAAGGTGCCAGGTAGTTTGCAATTAAATTTGAGAATGTATATAAAATTCCTGCCTGATTATAACATTTTGGACTGAAAGTAATATTTATGAAATGTATATCTAATATGTAGTCACCTGTAATTTTTGTTATATATTATTGACATTTTGGGTAATATTTGGTATTGTACAGATATTTTAAAATGATTATACTGTTAAAAACAATATTGGCGGAAATATGTTAAAGACAATATTTAAATATTCATTGGCAGTATTATGTTGGGCAGAATAGACTTTTATACAAGAAGAAAAGTTAATTGGGCATGACAGTTTATTGACCGCAGCATTATTAAGTAGTTTGCAAGCGATGGATGATTTGTCAAGACCGTTAAAAAAAGGTTTTTAAAACGTCTAGAAGACGCATCTCAGAGGGACCGCGTGACAAGTGTCCTTCATGGATATGACAGCCCTACCTGCTAGTGTAGTTTTCTCTAATAAACAGAAAACAGTCTAAACTTCCGAAGCAGTGGTTCGCAAAAGAAGCTCATAATGAATTGGTCAAAGTTGTTTTGTGATTATTTTGAAGAGAGATTGCGCGTCATTTGGCGAACAATATACATTTTGTCAAAGAAAAAAATACTATTCTGATTAAGGAGCGCCGCGAATAGAGGAAAAGATGAGGAAAAGTGTGTGTGCGTAGGTATGTGTGTGTGTATGTATGTATATGTGTGTGTGAGGGGGGTATCCTAATAATAATTCTTGTTGCCTCATTAGACATTTGAATTCTTGCTTGCGGTGGGTTTCAGATGAGTCGCTATTTGCAACTCCTCGATTGCAGCCGCAACGCAGTTGTGAACCGTGCGCGTTGCCTGTGCGTGTTTTTTTTGTTCTTTTTTTGTTTTGCTTTGTTTTTCTGATTTTAGGAAGGAGCTGTCCTGCCGGTGGCTGCCGTGGGGGACGCGGCGCAAGCCCTGAAATTGCGGAGTATCCATTGACGGGCCGTCGATTGCAGCAAATGGTTCTCTCCGGTGGATGTGCTCTCCAGTTTCCTCGAGAGGAGCTCAATTGCACCTGAGAATTACAATTACACTGTGATTGGGTTTGATCCTCCTTTTGGAATTTGGGATGTTCCATTTTGGATTCCGACGATGCCGGAGCGAATTCCCATGGATTAAAAAATAATTACCTTTCAGTCTGCGGGGCTGCAGTCAGTTCGCTTTCTTGGCTCTGATTTATTGCTTGCTTGGGGATTTTCTCTACAAAGGCGACCTACGATCAGCCATTGCACTGTCGACGCTGCTGGATACATTCCTTATCTTCTTATTGATTTGGGGGCTTCTTGCTTCTCTGGGATTTGCGCCGTGTCAAACCCACAGATTGCACGGTCAGCCCAGAAGAACGAATTGCTTGTGCTGCCGGGGCGATGGAAAGCCCGCGGTGCTGTGGGCTCCGGAAAAAGCGGAGAACCCGGTCTCACAGGGATCACTTCAAAGGGTTAACGCGCAACCGGATAGTGTCCTCCGGATCAGAGAAGGAAGATGGGCGAAACCCGTCCTCCTCCCGACCTCGACCCCCCAGAAGGAAAAAGAAGGAGCCCGCCGCGGTAGAGGAGGATCTCATCGATGGCTTCGCGATCAGCAGCTTCGTGTCCCTGGATGCCTTGGAGGTAGGCTTTGGCTTTTTCCTTATCATTGTTTTATGCAGCCCCACACACCTTGACTGGTGAAGGTGCCACACCCACCCGGCCCAGGGGCACCGCTCGTTCGGTTTATCGATTATATCGAGCGGAGAATTTCGGTCAGGAGTAACTTGCCATCCGTTCAGTTGCAAGTGTGCGTTAAGGTTGTCACGTCGTTCAGACGCTGGAGATGAGCCTTCCTTTTCTTTTGTTGCACTTGTTTATTCCGTCAGGTTAGACATACTTCCAGTCAAATAACGATGAAGTTTTGATGCGCAATATTCTCCGCATCCCCGTCAGCTTTTTATGGTGTTGGCATTCTGATGTGTGTGTGAAGCTTGTGACCTTTGGATTAAGGATCACAGACCGCAGCGTTGGTTGTCTTAATTATCCTTGAACTTGACTTTGAGGACGCCCAAAATATTTCCTTACACTTTGTTGCAATATTGTGCCATAGTTGGGACTTGCTAGTTTGCTTTTTCGTGGCTCTGAGGTGCTCTGCTTATTTTAAAACAGTTTAATGTGGTTTTGTTTGTGTCTAGAATCTCATGATATCTATTGAGTCTTTAAACTTGTCATTGATTCTCAATTGGTTTTGTTTTTAAAAGGTGCCTAAAGGGTTTTATTTCTGGTTGCTTATAAATGCTTGGCAGCCTTCTTGAATGTTTTTCTGGTGTTGCTATGCATGATCAACCTTTAAAACATTATTTTTTTGGTAAATTATTAAAACATTAACTTAGATTAGTTAACAGCATAAGTAACCCTGTAAAAATGGAATTAGATGTGATATGTCTTTTTCAACTGAACGGCAATGCATTTCATTCTGGCCTCATTTTAAATATTTCTTGGTTGTTGTGGTTGCCCAGATCTACAAAATTATCACTCATAGTTGGCATCTATCTATCTATTTCATGAACTTAGTTTTATCAGTTATGGGGGAAGGGGAGCTAAAGCCAAAGACACAAGGCCTAAAGCAGTCCAGGATGGGACAACAGTGAATTGCAGGGTGCATTTGACACAGACACACACACACACACACACACACAACTGCACTCACTCACACACGGTACAATTTAGTAATGTCAACCAGTTTTAAGAAAGTACTTTTGTCAAGTGAGAGGAAATCCAAAACTCTGGAGGATGGCCACATGCAAGACAAATTCCACACAGAAGGTATACTAGACTGGAACTGAAACATGGTCCAGGGTAGTGATGTTACTGTCTGTGCCACTTGCATCAAAATATATTTTCTACTCTTTCTATATTTTAATAAAACCCCACAGTCTCATTTTGTTTTTATATTTATAACAGCAGCATTATTTCGTACTTCATATATAGAGTCCTGGTGCTTCCTGTCTTGCTATATGGTTGCAAGACATGGATGCGATCCAGTGACCTGAGATGAAGACTGGACTCCTTTGGCACTGTGTCTCTCTGGAAAATCCTTGGGTACCGTTGGTTTGACTTTGTGTCGAATGAGTGGTTGCTCATGGAGTCCCGAATGAGCCACATTACCTGCATTGTGAGGGAGAGTCAGTTACGGCACCATGGCCATGTGGCGTGTTTCCCTGAGGGTGATTTGGCTCGTAAGATCATCATTGTTGGGGATCAGAGTGGCTGGACCAGGCCAAGGGGTCGCCCACGTAACACGCAGATAGAGGATCATTACCGGAAGTTGGGACTGGACCGTGTGTCTGCCTGGGGGGTTGCAAACTGGGATCCCGAGTTGTTTCGTTGTGTAGTGGGTGCGGCAATGCACTGTACCAGTGCATGCTCCCCAATTTGACTTGACTTGTACTTCATACAGAAGTCTTGCTCAAAGTACCTTACAAATAACTAGAAAAATGAAAGAAAGAGAGAGAAAATTCTTTAATAGTTATAATGGCAAAAGTTAGGGTGAGTGCTTAATTCATTTTTTGTCTAAATTTAGTTTACCAATTTAGAAATGTCTAACTGTGCTTTAAGATATTTTTAAAATATATGTATTGCAATAATGGTTTATAACATCAAAAGCTTTTTTGTGTAGCACATGAATGGACACTATGTAAGTATAATAAACTGTCCATATTTCTATAGCACTAGACAGTTAAGTGACCAACTTAGGGTTTTACTTCGGACTACCGTATAGTAGAATACTTACAAACACCCATTGCACCTTTCAGAACTTGTCAAATTTAATGTGATTAGTGGTGAAGGTTCAGGTATGTGAATCTTGGTGGAGTTTGTATGTTCTCACTATGTGAATGTTGGCTTTCTTCGGTTATTCCAGTTTCCTTCAATCCTTCCAAAGACATGCATTTTAGGATAAACAATAATTGTAATTTCACCTGTGCCTTGTGATGGACTGATATCCCATGCAGGCACTCTTGGAATTTGCTTTGGTACCCTGTAACACTGTAGTTCAGAAATGTGGTGGTTAGGCAGATTCTTAAACTGTTTGATTCCCATAATTTTTGCAGGATTTGATTTTTGAATTGAAACTGAACCCCAACTCAGAGACACAGGTACTAATAAATATCAAATATATGAGCGAGAATCTAGTGTATTGTTGTTGCAACTGTGTTATGAATCCAGTGATAATCTTTAAAGGTGAGTTGTTGTTTTTTTATAACTCTTACACCATACTTGAATGTTTTGTAATGAGACATTGTGCTTGTTACATTTGCAGTAGCTAACTGTTAGCGTCATTTTCTTTCATTTCAAGTTTGCCTTTACATGTAAATAGGCTTTATGTGTAGAGTAAGGTCACATAATAATTTGGGTTGAGTTTTGAACCTTGAACCGTCATGACATGTGCCAGCAGTTTAGGCTTGATGCACGACTTGTTCACAAAGTTCCACACTTTTACACAACAAATTCCAAAGTTTTTTTGTTATGGTCAACTGGACTAGTGTTTGATCTGGGAAACATTTAATTACTCATCAAGTATAAAATGGATGAACGATAAAATGTTTTCTGGAACAAACATTAATCCAGTTAACCTTAAGAAAGAAAGATACACACTAAGAAAAAAGCAGTTTGCTCTGTTACCTGTGAATTGCAGTCCAGCCTGAGCACCAAGTGCTCTTTCAGTGTTCACACAAATTCATTTTTGCCTTTTGAAAATGTTTCCCTGTTCTACTTGAAAGGGAAGTGAGCTGTGAAAATTGTTATGAACTGTGTCCTTTTTGCCTGAAATGCAAACACTGTAATTGTATAGGGGAGAGGTTGGGAGCATACATGTTGCTGCACGCACCACACACGGAACCACCTCAGGATCCCAAATTAGGACCCGAGCACAGCCATGCAATGGGTGACACCATAGCACCAAACTAGTTTGAATGGAATGGAACAGTGGGAGGTTTTTTACAGTGGCTGGAGTGCCAATCTTGCCACAAACCCAGAGTTTTCCCTGCAAGTTATTGTAAGTTAAGTAATTGTAGATCAAGAGTAAACAGTTTTGTAGATATTATCAGGTGGATGGCATGTACTGTCTAAACTGTGCTGCCCATTGCAGCCAAAGTGCTCTTTTATGTCTGTTTTGGCATCTCGCTCCTCTTATGTGCTTGTATAGCTGCTCATTGTCGGTCTGGCATGGGAAGTGTCACTTGAAGGCTGTCATTAAACTGTCAGTTGCTTTTTATAACATGTTGTCACACTTTGCTCTTGCCAGCTGGCTGGTATCATGATCAGAAGTGTCGTCTATGCACACAGACACTGCCTGGATGTAGTGGTTATGATTTCATTGCTTAAAAGTCTTTACCCCAGGACAGTTTACTACATTTTAGGGAGAAAATCACAAGGAACAAAAAGCTTTGACATTTTTGAGAGTTATTTCAACAGCAGCTTGCTGTAAGGGTTATGGAAAACGCTTTGTCTTATTTGAGATGAAGGTGTGGAAATTTGGGGGGCAGAAGTGGAACACCAACATCCATGCTCAGGTTTTGTTGAAGCAGTTGATCTAATGATCATTTTTTTATACTATTGCTCGTAAGAAAAGGCTATTAAAGCAGTAAGTCCACATAGGCACTGGCCTGGATGATTTTGCCAGACTTTGCGCTGTTAATTCTTCACAGTCCTGTGAGCACATATAGCACTTAAACTATCAGAGATTACAAGCCCGGCTGGTATTCTCCTACAAGCATGCAAGGCACTGAGCCTGCAGCACCGATGACAACACTATGTGGGAATCTTGGCAGTGTTTTATTTGTTGTGCTGACTTTTAGGATAGGGCATTCATCAGGCAGCAAGTGGACTTTCATTAGTTGTCAGTTATGATCATCAAAATTAAAAGAAATAAACATTTGAAATACATCAGTCTGTGTGTAATGAATGAATCAAATATACAAATTTCACTTTTTGAATGGAATTACTGAAATAAATCAACTTTGTCATGATATTCTAATTTTATGACCAGCACCTGTGTGTATATATATATATATATATATATATATATATATGTGTGTGTGTGTGTGGTCCTATAATCGACTTCCGTCTTCCGCCTTGTTGCTTCCTCCTGTGCATCCAATAGATTCCAGCTTGCTGTGATCCTGAAAGTAAAGAGTGGATTGTTTGGGTACAGAGAGATTTATTTCATTTTTTAGAGAAAAGCCAAGCAAAATGACACCTTTTATTGGCTAACTAAAAAGATTACAATATGCAAGCTTTCGAGGCAACTCAGGCCCCTTCTTCAGGCAAGATGTAATTTTTAAAAATTTTTCATTTTTTAAAAAGTCAATAGTTAGGCCACATTCTGTTTAGCTAAGTATTTGCTTTTTTTTCAGAGCGTGAAAAGGAAAAAAAGACATCTTCAAAGTCATACTGTTTACCAAGGAAGGGGCAATAAACAAGGTCTGTAGAAGTGAGAAGATAAGAATCAATGAGAACAGTGGCCTTAAACCTGCTGCTTATTTACTGTATTTCAAATGAATTGCTCCAGCGCCGGGCCAGATATGTTTCTGAAGATGTGTGTCATCCTCATAGAATTTATAACAAAAAAATAAAAATTAATAGCATTCATAACAAAATATGGTCAGTGGTCATTTTTTCTTTGTTTCACTATTCACAATCCCATGTTTTGGGGGTTTGGGTTGTGGTGTCTGCTTGAAGCTTTTCCACACCTCTATTCACCTTTTCTGCTTCTACATTAAGGTCACTGCTACTTTGTATAATATAGGTTACTTGTCTGGGGAGAGGCGTCTTTGTGTGAACATTCTGTCTGTTTGCTCTTTTGTGCTCTCGCTTTAGTTGGGGTGTATGAGTAATGGCCTCCATGTTGTATGGCTCTCAGTTTAACTGTGATGGGGAGCTGCTCTGTACTTGTATGTTCAGTTTTTTGTAAAGAACAATGCAGTTATTAGAGTCCTGGGTACTATCCATGCTTTCCGAGTATTGGGGTGGATTTTTCTTCCGATACTCACATTTTGCTTGAATATCCCAAGATATTTATGCTGATTGTTTGAGTCTGGATTGGCCTAATGTGAGTGACAGGATTCAGGCTCTGAACTGGATTAGTCCTTTTGAAAACAGATGGCTGTTCCTTTTCACTCGCATACAGTATTGTAGCTTTTATGAAGATATTTTTTGCTCCTCACCTGTAGTAACAAAGGAGTTAAATAGCAGTAATCTTTTTATTTAGAGGAAAAATAAACAGCATTAAAAATTACAAAAAAAAGTTATGGTTTGTAAGAATCTTAGCATCTTGTTCTCATATGTAACAATGGACATCTCTCTGCAGAGGCAAACCAGTTGTTCTGGGCTGCCTTTTTGTTTTCATGTAATAGTTGTGGATATTACTGTGTTAAGTAGTGGCATACACAGCATTGCCTCTGACTCTCTAAAGATCTTTTATTAACCTAGCATCTATTCAGCTAAAGGCTGTGAAGAAACAGGTGAAATATTTGGGAGCCAGCAGTATTCCACATGCAAAACATTTCGGAGGTGATGATAAATGTAGATTTGCTTCCTGTCATTGCAGGGTAGTTTAGCTTGAGCGTCTCATTTAATTTTTTTTTTTTTAATCTCAGTCTCCGGTCCGCTGCAGTAATGTTCTTGAAGAAAATTGAATTCACACTCCAGCTGACTATTTACAAATCTTGCTCATTTACGGAACGTCTGAACTTAATTTGTCTCGACTGATATTTGCTCACATCCTTGAGCACCAGTTGCCATATGTGTTTTCTTTTTATCCTAAGGATTTTTATATTTGCAGTGCTCGTAGTCTGTAGATGAGCGTGGTGGCAGGAGATAATTCTGAGTATGATTTGGATATTGAGCTCATAGTTTGATGCTGTAGCTGGCAGTGATATTCTAAAGCCCAGCCTGTAATAATGACAATAATTACTTTTATATATTGGTTTTCTCACTAGTTAGAACGCTTTCATGTACAGAGTGGGGACCCACTTCAACCGCCTCCAGTGTGTAGCACCCACCTGCATGATGTGATGGTAGCTGTTCTTGCGGCAGTGTGCTCACCATACATTAGCTGTTAGGTGGGGAAGTTGCGAGAGAGCTAATGAATTAGTTACCCAGAAGAATTAGGGGAGAGGAATGGATGAGACCGTGCTGGGCAATTTAGCCAGGAGTTTGGAGAACACCCTAAACATTTTGAAAGATGCCCAGAGGTATTTTATGACCACAGAGAGTAAGGACCTTGGTTTTAAGTCTTATTGGGAGAATGGCACCATTCTTTAGCACAGTGTCCCCATTAATGCACGGTTGTATTAGAATCAACACACACCCTTTGCTGGCCTCACCAACACTTTTTCCAACAGCAACACAGTCTTTCCTTGTTGGTCTTAAATCCAGGAACTGTATGGGGCCCAGGCATGCTGAGCTTCAAAGAGTAACCTGGGAAGTCATTTTCCTAAGAAATCAGTGTTAGAAAAAGACCTTTTGAGACTAGGAGGTGACTAGTTGCATTTTCTTGGACAGACCTGTGGACTCACTTGGGACAGATGGGATTCTGTGGCCTTTTATTAAGCATAAATTGACCGGAAGTTTTTAATGGGCCATCCATCCATCCATTGTCTCCTGCTTATCCGAGGTCGGGTCGCGGGGGCAGCAGCTTGAGCAGAGATGCCCAGACTTCCTTCTCCCCGGCCACATCTTCTAGCTCTTCCGGGAGAATCCCAAGGCGTTCCCAGGCCAGTTGAGAGACATAGTCCCTCCAACGTGTCCTGGGTCTTCCCCGGGGCCTCCTCCCGGTTAGACGTGCCCGGAACACCTCACCAGGGAGGCGTCCAGGAGGCATCCTGATCAGATGCCCGAGCCACCTCATCTGACTCCTCTTGATGCGGAGGAGCAGCGGCTCTACTCTGAGCCCCTCCTGGATGACTGAGCTTCTCACCCTATCTTTAAGGGAAAGCCCAGACACCCTGCGGAGGAAACTCATTTCAGCCGCTTGTATTCGCGATCTCGTTCTTTCGGTCACTACCCATAGCTCATGACCATAGGTGAGGGTAGGAACATAGATCGACTGGTAAATTGAGAGCTTCGCCTTGCGGCTCAGCTCCTTTTTCACCATGACAGACCGATGCAACGCCTGCGTTACTGCGGATGCCGCACCAATCCGCCTGTCGATCTCACGCTCCATTCTTCCCTCACTCGTGAACAAGACCCCGAGATACTTGAACTCCTCCACTTGGGGCAGGATCTCGCTCCCAACCCTGAGAGGGCACTCCACCCTTTTCCGGCTGAGAACCATGGTCTCGGATTTGGAGGTGCTGATTCTCATCCCAGCCGCTTCACACTCGGCTGCGAATCGATCCAGAGAGAGCTGAAGATCACGGCCTGATGAAGCAAACAGGACAACATCATCTGCAAAAAGCAGTGACCCAATCCTGAGCCCACCAAACCGGACCCCCTCAACACCCTGGCTGCGCCTAGAAATTCTGTCCATAAAAGTTATGAACAGAATCGGTGACAAAGGGCAGCCCTGGCGGAGTCCAACTGTCACTGGAAACGGGTTCGACTTACTGCCGGCAATGTGGACCAGGCTCTGGCAACGATCGTACAGGGACTGAACAGCCCTTATCAAGGGGGCCGGTACCCCATACTCTCGGAGTACCCCCCACAGGATTCCCCGAGGGACACGGTCGAATGCCTTTTCCAAGTCCACAAAACACATGTAGACTGGGTTGGGCAAACTCCCATGCACCCTCCAGGACCCTGCTAAGGGTATAGAGCTGGTCCACTGTTCCGCGACCAGGACGAAAACCACACTGTTCCTCCTGAATCCGAGGCTCGACTATCCGACGGACCCTCCTCTCCAGGACCCCTGAATAGACTTTTCCAGGGAGGCTGAGCAGTGTGATCCCTCTGTAGTTGGAACACACCCTCCGATCCCCCTTCTTAAAGAGGGGGACCACCACCCCGGTCTGCCAATCCAGAGGCACTGTCCCTGATGTCCATGCGATGTTGCAGAGGCGTGTCAGCCAAGACAGTCCTACAACATCCAGAGCCTTGAGGAACTCTGGGCGTATCTCATCCACCCCCGGGGCCCTGCCACCAAGGAGTTATTTGACCACCTCGGTGACCTCAGTCCCAGAGATGGGGGAGCCCACCTCTGAGTCCCCAGGCTCTGCTTCCTCATTGGAAGGCATGTTAATGGGATTGAGGAGGTCTTCGAAGTACTCCCCCCACCGACCCACAACGTCCCGAGTCGAGGTCAGCAGCGCACCATGCCCACCATATACAGTGTTGACACTGCACTGCTTCCCCTTCCTGAGACGCCGGATGGTGGACCAGAATCTCCTCGAAGCCGTCCGAAAGTCGTTCTCCATGGCCTCCCCAAACTCCTCCCACGCCCGAGTTTTTGCCTCAGCAACCACCAAAGCCGCATTCCGCTTGGCCTGCCGGTACCTATCAGCTGCCTCCAGGGTCCCACAGGACAAAAGGGACCGGTAGGACTCCTTCTTCAGCTTGACGGCATCCTTCACCGCCGGTGTCCACCAACGGGTTCGGGGATTGCCGCCACGACAGGCACCGACCACCTTACGGCCACAGCTCCGGTCAACTGCCTCAACAATAGAGGCACGGAACATGGCCCATTCGGACTCAATGTCCCCCACCTCCCTCAGGATGTGGTCGAAGTTCTGCCGGAGGTGGGAGTTGAAGCTACTTCTGACAGGGGGCTCTGCCAGACGTTCCCAGCAGACCCTCACAACACGTTTGGGCCTACCACGCCTGACCGGCATCCTCCCCCACCATCGAAGCCAACTCACCACCAGGTGGTGATCAGTTGACAGCTCCGCCCCTCTCTTCACCCGAGTGTCCAAGACATGTGGCCGCAAGTCCCACGACACGACCACAAAGTCGATCATCGAACTGAGGTCTAGGGTGTCCTGGTGCCAAGGGTACATATGAACACCCCTATGCTTGAACATGGTGTTCGTTATGGACAATCCGTGACGAGCACAGAAGTCCAATAACAAAACACCGCTCGGGTTCAGATCGGGGGGGCCATTCCTCCCAATCACGCCCTTCCAGGTCTCACTGTCATTGCCCACGTGAGCATTGAAGTCTCCCAGCAGAACGAGGGAGTCCCCAGAAGGTATTGCCCTCTAGCACCCCCTCCAGGGACTCCAAAAAGGGTGGGTACTCCGAACTGCTGTTCGGTGCATACGCACAAACAACAGTTAGGACCTGTCCCCCACCCGAAGGCGAAGGGAGGCTACCCTCTCGTCTACCGGGGTAAACCCCAATGAACAGGCTCCAAGTCGGGGGGCAATAAGTATACCCACACCCGCTCGGCGCCTGTCACCGGGGGCAACTCCAGAGTGGTACAGAGTCCAGCCCCTCTCAAGGAGATTGGTTCCAGAGTCCAAGCTGTGCGTCAAGGTGAGTCCGACTATATCTAGCCGGAACCTCTCAACTTCGCGCACAAGCTCAGGCTCCTTCCCCTTCAGAGAGGTGACATTCCACGTCCCAAGAGCCAGCTTCTGTAGCCGAGGATCGGACCGCCAAGGTCCCCGCCTTCGGCCACCACCCAACTCACACTGCACCCGACCTCCTTGGCCCCTCCCATAGGTGGTGAGCCCATGGGAAGGGGGACCCACGTTGCCTCTTCGGGCTGTGCCCGGCCGAGCCCCATGGGTGCAGGCCCGGCCACCAGGCGCTCGCCATCAAGCCCCACCTCCAGGCCTGGCTCCAGAGTGGGGCCCCGGTGACCCGCGTCCGGGCAAGGGAAAACGCCATCCAAAATTGTTTTCCATCATAGGAGGTTTGTTTTAACCGCTCTTTGTCTCATCCCTCACCTAGGACCAGTTTGCCTTGGGTGGCCCTACCAGGGGCATAAAGCCCCGGACAACAGAGCTCTTAGGATCATTGGGACACGCAAACCCCTCCACCACGATAAGGTGGCGATTAAAGGAGGGGTTTTTAATGGCCATTTAAGTGAAATGGTGTTAGCAGTGTTTCCAGTTTGATAGTTAGCCAATAAGGGACAGGGGGGTGATTAGGGGGCCAGAAAGGACGAGGTCATGCAGGGCAATCTAGCCAGGATATGACGATATGCTCTACTCTTTTCGAAGGATGCCCAGGGATCTTTTATGACCACAAAGTGTCAGGACCTCGATTTTACATCTTATTCGAAGGACAGTGCGATATTTCTAGCAAAGTGTTCCCTGTCACTGCACTGGGACATTGGGAGGCACACACAGACCACAGTATAAGTGCTCCCGTTGGTTTCATTAACACCTCTACCTACAGCAACCGAAGTTTTGGCTAGATTGTCTCCTGTCCAAGGACCTGCCGGGTTCAAACATGTTTAGGTTCAGGTGGATTACCAGTTCTGAAGTGCAGGTGGTATGGCCAGTCTATTGTTTTTTATATACTGTATATTAAATGAATATTTAACACAGAGCGTTTCACATTAAATATTGTACCTTTCTAAGTGACCTCCATATACAATATATTACAGATTATACAAATTATTACCTCCAGATTGTTAGCCACTAAACCCATGAAAAGACCGCGAGATGGATGTCCTCCCCTCTTAATTTCTTTGTGGCTTGCTTAAGCTCAGATGTTTTGTAGAAATGCATTTTCTATAAAATACAGAGATGTTTTCTTGTTATTCCCCTACAGTATATACAGTAATAGACCTTGCATCAGAAAACAGAACCTTACATTTTTTTTCATTTGTTTCTGAATGCATTCCTAGAAAATTTTAAAAGTCCAAATATGCTCACCATTTGCAAATGAAATAACTTGTGGTATGTGGTAAAATATAACTCCAGGCTAGGGGTGAGGGTGGTGCGGGAATGAGCGTGCAGCCAACAAAAATATCCTTGGTGGTTGTGACAGACTACTGTGGTCTAGTTACTACTCTGCTGAATTCTAAACCAGGAGGTTCAGTCCTTACTTCCCATTTTGTGAGTATAAGCAAATCATTTAGCCAGCCTACAATCATCTATGGATTGTGTAAACAGGGTAACAATAGCGAGTCATAAGCTGATAAATTTAAAGAAATGTACTGTAATTGCTTCAGTATCACTGTGATTTATGTCTATCAGTTGCTTCATTGAACATGTGGCACCACGTTCTACCAACAGTAAAGTGTAAGAAATAGCTGGAAATAACAAAAATGATCAAATTCAATGAAAAAAATGAAAATACTCATTGCTACAGCATTGCTTTTAGAATACTGGGTCTTCTTTTGGCCCAGTGTGGTGGATGACCTTCTGTGAGGAAAGCATTTATATTAACTTCCAGCTCATACAGACTACCAGACACAGACTCTTTGAACCAGCATGCAGCTGGACAGGGCCGGGTCTAGCTTTTTAGTAAGCAGGCTATTAATTATGTTTCCTCTAATTTGTTTCATGAAGTACCTAAAATGTAGAAACTCTAATCACAGACTTGATTTCAAATGCATGCATACAATGCGTATAATAAGGTAGGTACCCGTCAGTGTAACTCACGAGCAGTTTCATCACTTGCTGTGCACTTGGTCCAAAGTACTTTAAACAGTATCCCTGGGAAAAGATTAATTAAAATGTTACAGATTCAGCATAGTAACAACTGTTATTATTATTACAATTTTGCACCACATTGTTAGTAGTATTGTTGATCATTTAGCTATACCATGTTTCGGAATTCTAACTATTCAATAATCTTTATATTGTTTCCTTTTAACTTTAACAAACAACCATGGTATAAAGAACATTTGCATAAATTATAATAAATTATTACTTGACCAATCAACCTTAAGGAGAAGTGTCTGTATGTATCTGTGTAAGTGGGTGTATATGTCACTTGATATGGGATTCGTAAAAGCAGTGCTAATGTCTGTGATGCATCTGTTGGAATGAAAAATGCATAACATTGTGCATTACAAAATACATTCCAATAGATGATGTTCAACAAACGTTAATGCGGAATATGCCAAAGATCTACTTTGGTGACATAGATTTCAACCTGTCTTAGGCAGCACAGCTAGAGTGTTTTATAATTTGATATGTAGTATTTATAAATGAATGCAGTTAATTCCTTGTAGAAGTTCAATTACATTATAATTTTGCAGACAACAAACTGAAAAGATTTGTATTTGATATCCAGAGCGAGTCAGTACATCTCATGCCACCTTCATTCCGTAATTACAAGTCAAAGCAAATGAAATCATGTTACTGGTATAATTATGAGAAATCTTAAAAACTTTTTCATTACTTCTACTTATATTCTCTTCCTTTTTTCTGTTCCTGATTAATACACCCTTTATAAGGGATGCTGACATGGAATTTGTGAGTAACACAACAAATTTTCTGTGTCTGACTTTACACCTAAATAATTAGCAAATAAATGAATGATCTGACACTGAAATAATCATTCAAAATCCAAGTACAGCCATGTATCGATGTATGGCCAAACGAGTTAAGGTGGTTCATACTTATGGTAGAGAAAAACAATGGGGTAATAAAGTTGTAGAAATTGCCAAAACCAGCCATACTATAACATCTTTCATTATTATTATTATTATTTCACAGAGTCTTGTGTGTTTTCTCTCTCTTGGAGGGCCTTTTAAGGGTTGTTTAGATCGGTGCTGCTCCACACGGCTACTTCTTATGCATTCAACTCATAATACCTTAATTACAGCAGTGTTTCTCGATCCTTATAGTCCTAAGACCCGGTTTTGCCATTTTAAATTCATTGGCAACCCACAGCAATTGCAAACCTCTCCTTTATTGAAACAAGTGAGATATTTGGTCCCCCTTGGTGAAGTGGGGAGATGTATTGCCTGGCACTAGCGATTGTTTAGGTGACTCGCTGCGAACCGACGAGAGCAACCCAAGTCGCGACCTAGAGTTTGAGAAACAATGGCTTAGCCCAACCACCATGGGCCAGTCATGAACCAAGAATGGTAATCCGCAACCCACCTGCAGTGCGACCTACTGGTTGTGAACCACTTCCTTACATGGAGGGGCGTGCAGATGCTGAAACTTGAAGATCAATTAATGCTACTCCATACCAGCAGTTAAAATATGCGTACCAGTGACCCACACCAGACTCTCAGAACCTAATGACCTGTACTGTTTGTGAGCTACATACAGTAAGGCTAAACGAATGTAACAAATGGAGTCATAAATCGGCACATAGATGTAGTGCTACTAAAACACAGCCAAAGCTCTCAGGAGACATTTGTCCTCCTACCTTTGAGAGTTGCAAGATACTAAACAATTACACAATAAATGTATATATTTATATATTTTCCACATGCCTGCTTTTTGTCACTCACACTTCTTACTAGTATTTATCTTAGTTATATATGCAGTCAAGAATTACAAAGCCTACTTCTATTTATATACAGGTATTCATTTTTTGATCCTTTACTTCTGTAAGGACCCCAAGAATCATAGGTTGCAAAGCAGGTACCCACCCTGGTCTAGATGTCAAACCATCTCAGCATATGCACCCACACAGAGATAAATTAGAGTCACCAGTCAAACTAACTGTATTGTGGCAAAGCAATAATATGAATTCTATCTCAAGGAAGTGTGAGGCAAAAGAACTATGCACTATGTCAGCAACCACAACATCATTCATAAGGTACCATTCTCAAACTCGAAACCTATCTTGACAGCTTTGGGGGCAAAGAAGGAGCCATCTGTGGATGGAACTCTAATCCTAAGCATCAACCAACCCTAGTCCATTGCAAAGCCCAAATCACCAGCAAGTTATGGTCACCAAATAATTTAACACCCCCATCTTTGAGATATGGGAACATAAAATGGAGTACCTATAGAAATACCTACAGAGTAGTTGCAGATTCCACACAAACAGTGACCTGGTGAGGCAGTTTTGTTAAACTCAGAGCCACCCTGACTTACTTTATTCATTAAATACAGTATTTGAGATTTCACACAAGCTAAATGCAGCCACAGGGAGAAGAACAATGAGAACCCCTTTGGATTTGTTGCACGTGTGTACAAGCAGACAATGGGCCAGGCATCATGGTACTTGTCACATAAATCTGAGTAGAAGTGGAGACAAGAGACAGAATGTCCCTGAGTGTTCACTTCAGCCTAGACAGTGGCAATTTAGTTATATCACCGCATATTATGGTAAAAGACTTAGGCTTTTATCTGTGGTCTTGTGTGGTTATTCTTTGCAGATTCTGCTGAATATTTTTCTTTACAGTTACGCTGTTGTAGCCCTGCTGCTGGAAGTATAACGCATTTTCAGTTATCAGTGCCACGCATCACAAAGCTCTGGCAGTGTCTCTTCCACTTGAAACAGGTTTTTGTCTATTTTGTTGTTTTACCCATGATAATTAAAACCAATTTATCATCTACAGGTAGAAGCATGGCAACTTTTATTTTAGTTGATGTAATAATTCAGTTATTGAAAGCAGTGTTGCCTTTTCTAACAGCTCGTGTTCAATAAAAAGCAACAGATTTTATTTTACAGTGCTGAAACAGTGTCAAGGGCTTTTTGAGTAGGGTGTGTGTATCCCCCTACAGGTTTTGATGTGGAAAAAATGACATACAAAGGAGATTAGCAATATGAGGATTCACCGTTGAAATTATTCTGACTTGAAATTAGGTGTGGGTGTGTTAATATGATGTAATTTCTTCATTTCAGCATCAAACTTCACACTAGTTAAAAGATTAAGAGATTTTAGAAAGTAAAAAGGTGGATTTTTTTTCCCTTGGTTAAGGTTTAATGATAACATTGGCAGATTCAAAGACACAATCATTGGATCATAAGAATTGTGCTTATGGAGCATTACATTAGTGCTGCCAAACATTCGAATTTAAAATACAGGAATATGACAACCCTCAGCACATTTGTTAAGTTTAATAGCCCTAAACAAAGCTCATTCTTCATTCATTTCCAGAATCACAAGACTGGAACTAACCTTGTGGACACAACAATTTTCGATTTAGCAGCTAAACTAGCATACAGTACAAGACTTTGGGATGTGACAGGAAGGAGACCAGTACCTGGAGAAAAAAAATATGAAAACTTCACACAGACCTTGCCTGGGATTTGAACCCAAGAGCTTTGAGGGAACAGCATTATTCATAGCACTGTGTTCTTCCTTTGTTTCTAGCCTTTGTTTTAGACAGATAAATGAGGCAGTTAGGCCCATTTCAGACTTTTGCTGGCATCGCTATAGTGCTTTGAAAATACTTCTGGTGGAGCTAACGGTAATGAGGTACAGAAGTCAAAGCATTTTAAAGACCATGCTTTAGTATATTGCATTCTAATGATATCTACCGACAAACAAAAATGTCTTAATTTTAGTTTAAAATAGACTTGCCCAGCAAGAGCAAGCAAATAGTGTAGCTGCAGAACAATAATTCTGCCATTTTTGATTTACTTTCTTCATTTGAGATTGTGGAGAATCTGGAGTCTTTATCATCAGCAGTATCTTGGATAATAAAACTTGTGAAGTGCGCTACACTTTTAGCTGTTAGGGTAGCAATCTGAATAGAAGAAAAAAAAACTCTGAATTTTGATTTGCATTTTTTGCTCTCATTTGAAATATTCTCTAGGACCCTCCTTTATTGGTTCACCTTACTAAGCTGGCAGTGTCACACAGGACTTTTGACTACTGTTCCTTTATTTGCTGTTCTTATTGCTAGAGTCCTGCATTCAGTTTGTCAGCCCAGCCAATATCTGTGTGATGTCTGAATACTCTTCTCTGGTCTCTTCTTTACTCACAAGATATAAGTCTTGGGCTCATTGATGTCTCTAAATTGGCCAGGATGGCCTTCTGCTTGTATCCTGACTTGGACTTGTGTCCTGTACAAGGTCAATTATAACCTTGTTCCCAAAGTTGCTACAGATCCAATAATGGACAAAGCTGGTTTACAAAGTAGAAGGATCAATGAGCTGTATAATGGTTTGCATATGCTTGCTGTTAATGGCGTTAAGACGCCTGAATATGCTAGTGTTTTGAGTTTACTTTCACTGTACATCCATTTAGCATGCTCATATATCCACATGCAATCTTTTCAAGATACTTTGGACTCTCCACTGGACTGAGCGGAATGAGTTCTGCAGATGGTGTTGCACAAGCACACCACGGCGAGGTTAACAAAATGCATGTCTGCCTGCCGTCAGATTCCTCTTGGAAAAGCCTCCATAGGGCTCCAGTCATCCCGTTACAGACTGACAAGTTTCAGTGATCTGATAGTTTAGCTTTCTGTAAGGCAGCCGCTTTTATTCAGGGTTTGAAATGTGAAAGGTGTTCCTGTTCAGTGCTTTGAAATCAAAATGTTCCACTTGCAAGGTTACAGACATCCTTCACCAGAGAGCTAACACCAAGAAAGGGAGTTTATTAAATACGAGTGTCTGAGGGCTGTAGTCCCAAGTCACGGTGAATTATAAGGCTGTTCAAAACGCAAAGCTCCTGTCGTGCGCAAATCATGATCTTTCAGACTCCATTGAGAGCTTAGCTGCAGTTAGTTATCCTTAAGTAGGAATTAAAAATAAGGAGAAAAAAAATTAAAGACGCCAGCACTTTCTATCGTTCTTTGCAATTAGCTATTGCTTGACCTTGAGAGGTCAATCACGGGAATTTCAAAAATAGAAGCCGTGCTAGCCGCAGAGTGAGTTCATAGTACAATGCGTTATAGTGACCTTTTCACAAATGCCAAAATCTATAAGAGATGGCCCCATGGGTTTCTTGGTCTTATTGTGAATGCTAGTATTAATTTCCACATTTCCGTAACTTTTCATCTTTCTTCAGCCAATTGCTTGCATATCTAGTGCTTTATTTTAGGGTAGTCAATTGAACATGATAAAGATCAGTTTGCTAGAGAAAGAGGCACCGTGGTGTAGTGGTTAGTACTGCTGATTCACAGCTTAGGTCACATTTTTGACAAGGAGGTCTAGCATAGTTGCCATATGTTCCAGTAGCCCTCAGAGACACTTAAAAGACCACTGCACCATTATAATCCTCATAAATCTAGTTCAGTTTCTCCTTCCCCTTTGACTGCATTTTATGGATTTAACCCTAATTCCTAAACATTTCTGCATTTTCGTCAAACTTGAGAAAAATTCACTAGGGTTCACTTGTTTTTAGTAGTAACCACCACATGAGAGGACACATCTTCTCTGGCTCAAGGAATGATTTTAAAGCTTCACAAGATCACTTGATTTGGGCATTTCAGGCAGGCTAGATAATGTAAGGTTGATCTCTTTTGAAATGTAAAAAATATGTAAGTTTATAATATTCAAAGTTATAAATGTATTAGAGAAATTATAAGGGCCCATTATCACTCCATTAGTGTTGATTCTGAATCTGTATCCGCATATTAGGGATTGGAAACCCTTTATTTGAATTAATTTATTAATTGTAAATTTACACTATATTAATGATGCAGTTTTTACTACTTAGTATAGTTAATAAAAATGTATACCTTTTCATATGAAAACCCCTTATTTTTAACCAATAACTACTATCTGTTTCTGTATAGTATGGCTTTCAGTCTGCGTATGTGAAATGCAGCTGTGCTTTTTATTTTTCAGTTATGAGGGTTATAAGTATATGATCATTATCATGTGCTTATCTATGCTTCTATACCATCCATATACTGTATATTACAGAACTCTATAGCAGTGATGTGTTCAGTAGTATTTTTTGTGTTTGTATTACAGAAAATAAGCATTATAGCTACTTTAGAAATAACAATGTGTATAATAATGAAATTCCCTGAGGGGGAAAAAAAGACTCATGTTTAATAACACAAGCTGTTTTTTAACACATGTGGCATTGTTCTGTTTTTTAACTTTTATGAGATTGACTCACATCTGCTAAACAAACAGTTTAATCACTCTTAATATTTAAATTCAGGTTTTACATGTTGCATCTAATTAATATTTGGGTGAAATAGAGTCTTAATGGGAGTGCTTTGGAAATAAAGTATTTAATTCATATATCTTATCCAGTATATGCCATCAGCCCTATTCCAGCTGATACAGTCATTAGGCAGGGACCAACTCTTGACTAGATGTACCACAAGTCCCTTGTACATGAAATTCATGTATACGGTACCTGGTTGTGTACTGCACCTCATTCCCGCCACTCTTATTAAGTCCTGTTTTCGTGCCATAATCCCAACTGTTATAACATCATTAAATACATCTTTTGGCCCTGGCTCTGTGCTAGCTACTTTGAAATTTGCTTCTGTAACCCCAATGTTTAAAAAAGTCTTAATGCCGACAATCAGAACAATTTGCAGCCGCTGTCTCTCCCTTTTCTGTGTAAAATGTTGAAGCACATTGTGGCCTCTCATTTCACTAGTTACTTAACTTGTAATAAGATGATATAATCAGTGAGATATGGCTGGCCATTCATCCCAGCCAATACACCCAGGCCGCCAGATGGAGCCCTCCTTGCAGCATGGAGGTGCCCCGAATGCCAGCAGGGAATCATTGACAATGGAGTTTTAATGCACAGCCCTGCTGGATTCCATGGGGGCCAGCAGGAGTCGCTGTAGGGAGGCCCAGGAACTGTTATTTGCCCTATAACCTGGAAGTACGTCATAGCCACAGCGACAGAGGAAATGACGTACTTCCGTGATAAAGAAGAAGAATTTTCATCTGACCCGGAAGTGCTGGGTAATCACATGGACTGAAGGATCAGAAGCACTTCCGGGTCATGGACTATAAAAGACTCTGGGAAATCCCAGACGGGCGAGCTGAGTTGGGAGGAAGGGTAGCAACGCGTCTGGGAGTGGAGGATTGTTTATTGTATTGAGTATTGTTTAATTTATGAGTATTGTTGAGTGGAGGGTGCTTGGTGCTATTTAGACATTATTGTCTAAATAAATATTAATATAATACAGGTGCTGGTCATAAAATTAGAATATCATGACAAAGTTGATTTATTTCAGTAATTCCATTCAAAAAGTGTAATTTGTATATTAGATTCATTCATTACACACAGACTGATGTATTTCAAATGTTTATTTCTTTTAATTTTGATGATTATAACTGACAACTAATGAAAGTCCCAAATTCAGTATCTCGGAAAATTAGAATATTGTGAAAAGGTTCAATATTGAAGACACCTGGTGCCACACTCTAATCAGCTAATTAACTCAAAACATCTGCAAAAGCCTTTAAATGGTCTCTCAGTCTAGTTCTGTAGGCTGCACAATCATGAGGAAGACTACTGACTTGACAGTTGTCCAAAAGACGACCATTGACACCTTGCACAAGGAGGGCAAGACACAAAAGGTCATTGCTAAAGAGGCTGGCTGTTCACAGAGCTCTGTGTCCAAGCACATTAATAGAGAGGCGAAGGGAAGGACAAGATGTGGTAGAAAAAAGTGTACAAGCAATAGGGATAACCGCACCCTGGAGAGGATTGTGAAACAAAACCCATTCAAAAATGTGGGGGAGATTCACAAAGAGTGGACTGCAGCTGGAGTCAGTGCTTCAAGAACCACCGCGCACAGACGTATGCAAGACATGGGTTTCAGCTGTCGCATTCCTTGTGTCAAGCCACTCTTCAACAAGAGACAGCGTCATAAGCGTCTCGCCTTTTGGACTGCTGCCAAGTGGTCCAAAGTTATGTTCTCTGATGAAAGTAAATTTTGCATTTCCTTTGGAAATCAAGGTCCCAGAGTCTGGAGGGAGAGAGGAGAGGCACAGAATCCACCTTGCATGAGGTCCAGTGTAAAGTTTTCACAGTCAGTGATGGTTTGGGTTGCCATGTCATCTGCTGGTGTTGGTCCATTGTGTTTTCTGAGGTCCAAGGTCAACGCAGCCATTTACCAGGAAGTTTTAGAGCACTTCATGCTTCCTGCTGCTGATGAACTTTATGGAGATGCAGATTTCATTTTCCAACAGGACCTGGCACCTGCACACAGTGCCAAAGCTACCAGTACCTGGTTTAAGGAACATGGCATCCTTGTTCTTGATTGGCCAGCAAACTCGCCTGACCTTAACCCCATAGAAATTCTATGGGGTATTGTGAAGAGGAAGATGCAAATCGCCAGACCCAACAATTCAGAAGAGCTGAAGGCTACTATCAGAGCAACATGGGCTCTCATAACACCTGAGCACTGCCACAGACTGATCAACTCCATGCCACGCCACATTGCTGCAGTAATCCAGGCCAAAGGAGCCCCAACTAAATATTGAGTGCTGTACATGCTCATACTTTTCATGTTCATACCTTTCAGTTGGCCAACATTTCTAAAAATCCTTTTTTTGCATTGGTCTTAATTGATATTTTAATTTTCCGAGATACTGAATTTAGGACTTTCATTATTTGTCAGTTATAATCATCAACATTAAAAGAAATAAACATTTGAAATACATCAGTCTGTGTGTAATGAATGAATCTAATATACAAGTTTCACTTTTTGAATGGAATTACTGAAATAAATCAACTTTGTCATGATATTCTAATTTTATGACCAGCACCTGTATTATTAGACTTTTATCTGGTGTCTGGCTTCTGATCCGAGGGTTCAAGGGAGCGATAGCGCCCCCTATCTGTCACAAATCCTTTCTGTCTTCTTTCAGAGCACAGTTGTGAAACTGCTCTACTTGAGTTACTAATGATTTACTTATGGTAGCAGACTTCGTTCAGATCAGCATATTAATTCTGTTAGACTGTAGTGTTGTGTCTGACACTGTCAAAAGTGATGTTCTGCTGTCCAGAATGGAGAGAATTCTGAGTATCTCTGGCAGTGCCCTCCAGTGGTTTAAGTCCTTTCTGACTGATGAGCAAATACCTTGTTAGTATTGGTAACAGCAGGTCCAGCTCAGCGCCAGTTGCACAAGGGGCTCCTCAAGGCTTTGTTCTCAGCCCTCTGCTCTTCTGTATCTACATGCTTTCCCTTAGCTTGGGACTGGGCTATCATTTTTATGCAGTTGATACTCTGATGTATTTCAGTTTTAAAAGTGAAAATTCATTTGAGTTTTCTCAGCTTACAACTTGCCTCTGTGAAAGTAAAAACTGGATGGTACATAACTTTTTAAAATTAAACTGAAACAATACTGAAGCTCCTTTTTAATCACTCTTGGTGATGATATCATCTGATATTCTTCTGCTATGAATCTTGATGTCATTTTTGATTCCCCACTTTCTTATTCTACTCACATTAATCACATTAAGAAACTTTTATATTTCCAGCTCTTTAACATATCTCATATTTGCTCATTCTCATTCACTTTTGTGATTCTGAGGAACTTGTCCATGCTTTTATCATGCTTTTATTACATCCTGCATCAACTACTGTAAATCATTAATGGCAGGAGCCCCTCTTTATCTGTTATCACAGCTCCACTTGTTTAAAAACTCCTTACATAGACCCAAAACAGTGAGCACATCCATCCTGCTCTGCCTTCACTGGCTCCCTGTGTCTTATAGGATTGAATGTACAATTCTGCTAATAACATATAAAGCTTTAAATGGCTTTACACCAGATTACACCAGTAACCTCCTCAATCACTATGCTCCTGTCCACCCACTAAGGTCCACTGATTCTGGTAATCTTGTTGTGCTCCAAACTAACTTGTGTTCTGTGGGTGAGAGGGCCTTCAGCTGTATAGCACCTAGATTTTGGAAAGAAGTCCCCAAATTAATGAGGTTGACCAACTCTATTGATTTTTTTTAAAACTCTCTTGTTCAGCAAGGTGTTTACTTTGCTCTGACATTCTGACTTTCTTTCCGTTTGCCCTTTTTGTCCAGGTGCTCAGGGAGATTTGTGTTTTGTATCACATATTATTTGTTCAGTTTTTTCTTGAATATTGTGTATTTTTTCTGGTTTATTGTCACTTACAATTCAAAGGTTTGTGTTTCCTGTATTTATCTTTATTTAGTGTTTTATGTAGATATTATTTGTATCCAATTTTGTGTATATACCTTTTTGTTCATTTTGAGTTTCTTTGAAGCGCTTTGTGCATGGGAAAGGTGCTATATAAACAACATGTATTATTACTATTATTAAATTAGGACACCCATTCTGTCTTTTCCACAAAGAAAGCACCCCAAACATGAAGTAAACCATAGTGCAGCTGTCAGCCCATGAGGCATCTGGTCGGTACATGGCAGGAACCAACCATGAAAAGGAAAGACCCAAGCACTCACCCAGTGAATCCCTATGACAATCATCTTTCTACCCTAAATATATTTTATTCATTTATTTTTATGTCGAAAGCTGCAAAAAGTTATCAATATGACCGTTTTAATACACTGCTAACAAACTAAAAAACATGTCACATGCTTAAAATAAAGTATATAAGGCCTGTCCTGGTGGCGAATGTGTTCAGGTTTCTCAAATGAATTCCAACACTCCCTTTTAGTAAGACGCTGCCATTACTAGACAGGAGATATAACCTGTTTAATGGCAAAGACCAATAATTAATTACATTTATATTGTGCTTTTTTAGCTACTTAAAGCACTTTACATAGACAGTGGGGAGCCACTTAAGCCTTCACCAATGTGCAGCAGCCATGTGAAGTATGTGAAGGCAGCCATTCCTGCACCAGTGCAATCACCACACATTAGCTATTAGGTAGTGAAGGGGTGAGAGGGCTAACCAGTTAGAGACTGGGGATGATTAGGGGACCATAATGAATGAGCCTGTGATGGGCAATTTAGCCAGACATTGGGGAACACCCTAACATTTCAAAAGATGCCCAGAGATCTTTTATGACCAAAAAGAGACAGGACTTCTGTTTTACATCTCATCCGAAGGACGACACCACATTTTAGCACAGTGTCCCCATCACTGCACTGGGGTATTGGGATCAACACACAGACCACAGGTTAGGCATCTCACCAACAGCTTTTCCAACTCCTCATCCCTTCTGTGTGTCCAGTGGTGATTGTGCTCTGGCTTGTAATGAGTAGTTACTATTTTCTTTGTTATTAGGGCTGTCATTGTGACAGAGTGGGCCTGGTATGCTCTAATCACCAGGGAACAGTTAGGCAAAGACACTGAGAATGGGAGGGACATACTTTAAAGTCAGGTTTATGTTTGTAAGAAACTACCATTAAAGGAAACATAATCTTTAAGAGCACATTTGAGAAGCATTATGCAGTGCTGTTTCACCAGTTTTGTTTGTTTGTTTTAGACCTTTTCATGTTGCACCTCTACTTAGGGTGCCATTATGCATGACTTTCTAAGCAGCTTTCCTCCTTGACGTAGCAGTCTTTCTTTAGAACAAGTCTCGCATGTAAAGTGTAAATGTACTGTAGTAATCTGGAAACAACAGTTGTGGAAATGATCAAGAGTCCCTTGCAATATGACAGCTTGAATGTGAATGACCCATTTCAAGCCAGCGGCACAGGGTATTGTGCAGAACTAAAAGGCTCATTTGTAATTCTGCAGTAATCAGTGAGCCATTATTTTGCGTGTAAACTTTTCCCAATACAGGATACCGAATTTAGGAAAAAAAAACATGTGCCCATGCATGTTTCATTGCTACCCTGGGATACAACTGCAGCTGTGTTCACTTGATCAGAAGTCATGATAGAGGCCATAGGGACCCCACTGCTGATGTAATGTAGCTATATCTTGTAATTGTTTAACTTTTATAGGTATATATACACCATATAGAGTGCCAGCTTGGCTCAGTGTATGACATTGAACATGCGTTGTTTCCTGCCTTGTGGCCACTACCACCAGGGTAGGCTCCAGCTCCCTGTAAACCTGAAGTGAGTTTGATCATGAATAAAAATTAAGTTATGTTCTGCGCAAAAGTCTGAGGCACTTTAGATTGTTCACAAAAATATTTGCCTTAGGTGGACATCTAGATTAGAGTATCAATAGCAACGTGAATATTTTAGAGTTCTAACATTCCTTTTTCAAAAAGTGAACCAATACAATAAGATATTTGAATGTCCTTAAACAAATAAACCACCATATTAATCAACCACTTTCTAGCTAGAAAACATTAGCGCTTTGTAGGCATATAGTTCAGTATCTAATTAAGGAAATATAACAAGCAGGAGCTAATGATCATTGATATATTGTGTTGGTTGAACCAAAGTGATTTAACAAAATCAGAAACAGCTATGCAGAGAGAAAAAAAGTGGGCAAGGGGAAACCAGACTAAAAAGCGGAGGCCATGGTTCAACCTGCAAAACTTACACCATAGGAAAAGTGAGCATAGTGACAAGACACAAAATGGTCAACCTGCATCATCAAGGTCTCTGTGGACCGGTGTTTTCTTCCTTTCATAACTGGAAGATGTCCACCACAACTATCCGTCCATCCATCCATTTTCCAACCCGCTGAATCTGAACACAGAGTCACTGGGGTCTGCTGGAGCCAATCCCAGCCAACAAAGGGCGCAAGGCAGGAACCAATCCCGGGCAGGATGCCAACCCACCGCAGGACACACACACACCCACACACTAGGGACAATTTAGATGCACCTAACCTGCATGTCTTTGGACTCTGGGTAGAAACCGGAGCACCCGGAGGAAACCCACGCAGACATGGGGTCCACCACAACTATCAGTATCAGAAGCCACTGGGACCCTGATATACTTTTCTACAGTCCAGAGACATCTTATCAGATGGGCTTCATGAAAGAGTGGAGAGCAAAAAGCCATTTCTCCAAGGTGAAAATTAAACCACCTACCAGCAATAACTCAAGGACTGGGTTGCAGAAAAATGGCAGCTGGAGCTCTGGACTGATGTGTCCAAAGTTGACGTTTTCCCGCTGAGGGGCTTGTGATTGATGTAATACATGTTTGAATGTCTGCAGGCAATAGTGAAGTATGGTGGAGGTTCCCTGTAGGTTATAAACCTATAGGGCTATAAGGGCTGTATCTCCTCAAACGTAGTTGGTGACTTGATTAAAAGTAATGGCCTCCTCATTGCTGAGGAATAGAAGATTCTTATCCATCATGCAGTACCATCAGGGAACTGTCTGTTCAATCAGAGGTTCAAATAGCAGCCTGGTAACGACCCCAAACACCAAAATCATAAAAAACTATCTGCAATGTAAAGGGCATCAGGAAAACCTGCAACAGATGGCATCAAGCGAATCTGGGATTACTTGCAGAGACAGAATCAAATACGACAGGCAAATAACCAGCAGTGGAACAATAGCAAGTTCTCTAAGAGGACTGTAACAACTGGCTACTGTGGTATAGCATAGAAAAAAGTAGCCATTTTTAATAAATAAATAATTGGCCTGCTCATTTTCCGAGGGCATTATTTAAAAAAGCATCCATGTTTTACAACCGAGTGCCGACTGGCCAACCAACCCCAAGCGTTACCTGGTAGGTAAACATCCAAATAATCAGATTGTGATTCACCTCTATGAATGTAATACTTTCACCCTGTCAAGTAAGCAAACCAGCCACTGTGGCGCAACATCAGAAGGTTTGATTCCAGTAAGGGGAAGCAAAGGTGTATATGCCTGATGAGCCCCAATTAGGGCGAAATGCATGTTGTGCACTCTGTGTTATTTGGCAGGTACTGTTTCTTATGAGAGAGGGTATCGCCTATCACAACAGTTAAGTAACAATTTATAGTGTCTTTTTGTCATATGTACAGTGAAATTCTTTATTGATTGTACTTATTAGGACTTTTATTTATTTGTTACTTAAAGGGGAACTTGGTGCTGCCCAGGTTGGAATAAAATGCAAGTACAATCACTAAATAAATTTCCCAGGATGAAATGTTTTGGCCCCAAATAAAAATTACATTGACTCCATGGCTCCACCATGGGGATCTGCTTTGCATAACTGTGCCAAATCCTGAAAATGCCACCTGATTGCACTCTCCTAATAAAGGGAGGTTGCAGTCATTAAATAAAGTTCCCTTAGGGTGCAAAATTTTACGAATGAATCATAAGCTATGGTCTTCCCCTGAACAAAATGGGTATCTGGCAGTTCAAGCCATACTTGACAAATGCACATTCATCTTTACATATTAGGTGACGATCAACAAACACTTGCAAAGGATACAATGCAATTACCAGCTTCTTTACGTCTCCTTGAATAAAGGTGGTCTAATTCTAGCAGTTTATTTGCTTTTATAGCACCGTAGATAGATAGATAGATAATGAAATGGATTAGCTTTGTATTGTAAGTATTAAGTTGTATCATCTAATGACAGTCATTAAGTAATACAATTTGCTTAAGATGTAGAGAAACAAAAGCACATCAGTGACTGGCAGGTTTGCACCTTGTTTTATTACCTTAGTTTGAGTTGATTTTTTTGTTTGGTAATTAGAAGGTCCATTGGAGCAGTTCAGCATTTAACAAGAATAACAACGAGATAATTTATGTTGAAACGATTGGCCACAATTAAATTAAAATCTTGAGTTTCTACACCTTTGCTGTATTCTGTAGGTTTTTGTTGTTCGAGGCGCACTGCCAGATATGCAAATAGATGCTTTGACAAATGTGTCTGTTTGTGTGTGAATTAATTTTTTTTTTTAATCCGAACAATTCCCCCCATCTTTTTGCTTTCATTTTGTTTCTTGGCAATAATGGAGGTTATGAATTTAGCTGCTTTTTGAGCTGTCACAAAATGAAATATTACATGCATTAATGCAGTGTAGCTGAATCATGACTGAAGAATCATATTTGACAAACTGTCATATAGGTATTTAGTGGTATAATGATATAATCTAGGGCTGGGATCTAAATAAGATTTCCATGGTGGAGTTAAAAAAAAAAAATAGTTATGCTAATGCCTTAGCAGAAAGGGAAATATTTTTTATTGAAATAATAACTCCATTCTGTGCTATTATCAGGGGGCCAGTAGGGTTGCGGAGCTAATCTGCCTGGTTTGCTTGTCACTTCTCTCACTTTCTGGGTGCTCGTGCTGGTTTTGTGTTTCTGTGTTTATTATTCATGATGTATCCATTTCAAATCTGAGAAAAGATGTGCAATAGAGGGGCTAGCCTGCACCTGTCAAAGCACTCATCCCTCTCATCAGGGTGCAGGACACCCACATTTCAAATCTCTTTATATGAGGGTATTGTATTTTATCTCCCTTTTATTGCTTTGCATTATGGGCAGTGGGCATGAACTTGTTAATTGGAGGAGGTGCTAATTGTTGAATAAACCTTTGGTCTCCAAATTGCAGTGCTTGAGAAAGACTTATTTTTACGACTATAAAGTATGAGCTGAGATGAAACACTGCAATAGTGACATTTTTTCAACCTTATCTAAAGGAGACTGAGAAGAGAGACGGTAAAAGTGTACAAAAATGATTTGCTGAAACGAGTAAGGTCAGTGAGAGGTGTTACTTTATATTATGATCTCTAGCAAGAATATGGGAACCAAGATGTAGGATGGTTAAGTGAAACATAGAAACTATTACTTGATACAAAGAATTATAGCTACCTACCAGTATGTGGCACCTTAGGGATATTTTCCATTCACTAGATAAAAGTACACTGACAAGATGTGTTAGACTATATGATCTATTATCTGCAAAATGTTTTTGGTATTCTTACTATAAAATAGTGGGAAGCTCCCTGTTTTTATTACAGAGGTTGTGGCCTTTATGGTGAGAGGATTTAATGATAACAATGTTTAGTACCTACATTCTCAAACCCTCTTTAATCTAATTCCAGATGCCCGAGAGTCTCAGCCTATTCTGGAAACACCTGGCACAAAGCAGAAAACAAATCTGAACTGAGCATAAGCCCATCAATGGGCACACACTCACCCTTACTCTTTCACACAATATGGGGTTGCCAGTGTAACTAACCTCTACATTTTTGGCAGTGTAAAAAGAAAACCTACACAGTGTGTGCAAACTCTGCAACAACAAGGCATTTGATTGACATCTAGGAAACTGGTGAAGCAGAAGCCAATATTGTTTCCTTTTTTAATTAAATTTTTTTCATGCCTAAATACACTTAAATATCTTCATAAAATGAATGATTTATAATATATTTAAACTTATATGATTAAGTGGTGGCACAGTAGTTGTGTTTTCTGCCTCACATCTCCATGGACATAATATAGTGCCTGTCCCACTCAATTTCAATGGACTTACATGCTTTTTCTTTGAGTGCTTCATGTTCTTGTAAGAATCTAGCAAAGTGCACGTTAAGCTTCTCAATGTCAGTAAATTAGCTGATCAATATGATTGACTGTCAGGTTGTGTGTTAATGTGCCTTTTGGTTCACTAACATCTAAACAAGGGTTGGTTACTTCCTTGTGCCAGTGATGCTGGTATAGGCCACATGACCTTTTATTAGAATAAGCTGGTTATCAAATGTTATTGGTGGTGCAATGATTTAGCACTGCTGCCTGTTATTTTTATGGTCCTGTGTTCAATTTCTGACCTGCTCTCAGTCATTCTGTGTCTGCACGGCATTTATCTGAGTGCTCCAAGTTGCACTAATATGCCAAGTATGTACATGTTATGTGGACTGGCAGTTCTGAATTGACATATACCTGCATGACGTATATACTGTACTTGTATGTGTTAGTACTGGTGTGTACATTAGTGTTCACCAGCCATGGATGGTTCCTGTGTTGTAGCCAGTGCTGCTAAGATGGGCTCTGCCTGTCCATAACCATGAAAATGAAAAAGGAGAGATAATACAGTATATATAATTATATATGAAGTCATATGTATTTTAATATATAATAATATAACATTTTAAAATGTATTTTATCTTAACAGCATGGGCCATAATGTTATCCATGCTTGTGGTATCAGGAAAAAAATATCCATCTATCAACAAATAGCCTACTTGTGCCTAATCGCAGCCATGCACAATAGAACAAAATATTCTGTGAGGCCTCTCAGCAGCAACAATAACAGGTCTGTGGTGCCCTTAGATCTCCGGGGGCTGCATGTGTGTAGTATTGAATGGATCAACATGTGTTTACACAGCATCGAGACGATGAATTAAATTTGTGATGGTAGCCAGAGCTTGCAATTGCTCCCTATAAATGAGGAATTCCCAGTAAGTATGGGTCATAAGCTTGCCCTGAGTTCCTGCCTTTTGTACACACCACCTGTCACTACTACTGTTTGGATGGTTTACTGATGTCCTCAGATCACCGTCTCTGGTGGAGCCCCAGAAGAAGATCAAACCTGAGTAAAGACAAAGTAAAAGTCGTAATAAACTTTTCATAGGTGAACCTGGAGAAGGATCATTACCGTGCCTTGAGGGACAAGAGCAGAGGGCTGGTGTGTCCACCTGACCCTGTCTCCCTGCTGTCAATCTTCCCCCTGATCTGCCATCTTACCAGAACCTAACCCCATTTTTCCCATAAGATCAATGCTTCTTTAGTATCCATGCTGCTTCTGTATCCGTGGGGTTTTCAGGAGTGTAATCCTTTCAAGTTGACTATACATATGGTGTTCATTATTATCCATGGATTTCAATCATCCACAGTGGGGCATGGAATGTATCCCCCGTTGATGCAGGGGGACTACTGTAATGTTTACACTGAAGAAAGGACATTAGCACAAACCGCACTAAAATAGCAGGTGACATCCATCCATCCATTTTCCAACCCGCTGAATCCGAACACAGGGTCACGGGGGTCTGCTGGAGCCAATCCCAGCCAACACAGGGCACAAGGCAGGGAACCAATCCTGGGCAGGGTGCCAACCCACCGCAGGACACACACAAACACACCCACACACCAAGCACACACTAGGGCCAATTTAGAATCGCCAATCCACCTAACCTGCATGTCTTTGGACTGTGGGAGGAAACCGGAGCGCCCAGAGGAAACCCACGCAGACACAGGGAGAACATGCAAACTCCACGCAGGGTGGACCCGGGAAGCGAACCCGGGTCTCCTAACTGCGAGGCAACAGCGCTACCACTGCGCCACCGTGCCGCCCTAGCAGGTGACATAATACATTAAAAATAAAAATATGGTTTTCATAACACCAAAATACAAAATATTGAAATATTTGAAAAAAAGTGTAATGTCACTCACATGCACCTAGGGAGCATCCACAGAATTCTCTAGTGAAGTAAGCCACCTATCCTGAGCATCTGAGGAAATGCGGCTGCTAAGACCTTCTCCTGTTTTCCCTTCAGACCAGAGGACGCATCCCAGGACAGACCGTGCCAACACTTATGGTTCTGCCTGAACACACTGCCCCTTCCCATGTCCTCGCCTTTTAAATAGCCTGCCAAGCGGAAGTTGCAGTTCACTTGGGAACCTGTTTCTGAAGGGTATGGAACTCCACGAAAGAGAGCAGTTGCCTAAATGAGCCAAAGTCAGAGAGCACTGGCAAGCAAAGGCTGCCTTGGACACAAGACTTTAGCAGTTTTTCATTTAAAATCATTTCATTTTGTTTTCGTTAAATGGGGTACCTAGTTGGTACTCAAGCCTGTCCTAGTTGTTCTCTTTACAGTAACTTAAAGGCTGAACAACAAGAATAATGAATTCATTGAAGTAAGTGTACTAATAATACAAAAATTTGTAAACAGTACGCACTGAGGTGATGGCTAAACACAGAGCTGTGGCTGTAACATCCATAAAAGATAAATTGTTTGGAACAAAATTAATATAATTTTGAATGTTTATTATTTTTAACTTGCTTGCTGAATGTGAAGTTGACAGTTATTGGACATGAATTCCTTATGCATATCATATATTCTCTGTTAATATCTTAATACATAATTCGCCAGCCTCCTCACTCACTCACTCACTTCAGTCCGTCCGAAGCTGAATGTGCAATCGCCTTCTGCGCAGCTGCCCGAAAAACCTTACGAGACCGACATTGCGGCAGGCAGCGGATTTATGGCCGCGAAAATTCAAAGAGAAAGGCGACTTCGACCAACATCCAACCCCAACATCGCGGCAGGTGGCGGATTTACGGCCGCAAAAATTCAAAGAGAAAGGCGACTTCGATTAAAGCTCTAGAGGCCTGAAAGGCGATTTCGACTACAGCTCGAGGCCTAATTACGCATTCTGATTCAATTACGCATTCATTCAATACACCTATATCAGGTTTGTGGTGCTTATACTTATTACTATTCCACTCGTACCCGTTTCATCTTACGTTGTCGAAACGGGCTCTTTGTCTAGTATCTAATAAATAACATGACCAAGTTTTTATTGATGAGATATAATAGACTGTTTGTTAGCTCTCAGATTAATTTTTTCATGAATAGATTATGCAGGAGGTACAGTATGCACAAATCACAAAATCTTGACTATTGTATGGGTAATAAGGTAGAATTCTGTGAATGGAACTCACCACCAGTTTCATCACTCGTCTGCACTTGATCCATAATATTTCAAAGTGCCCCTAGATAGATTCTTTAAGCAGTAACAGGTTAAGCATAATAACCACATTGTCAGAAAAGTACTATTTTCACACCATATTCTTACTAATAGTAGTGTATTGCCCTTCCTGCAGTACCACGTTAGGAGAAGCTTATCATTGACAAATCCTTTTGTGGAGCTCATTTTCTCCTCTTCTCCTTATTTACATTTCCTCTTCTCCTTTTCTGCTTCTAACACGGACTCTGGTGATATTGCAACAGAATTGTAGCTGAGAACTCAACTGTACAGCTAATCTGCTGTTGCTCCCCTCTGTTGTCAGCTATTGAGCCTTAAGCAACTGCTTGTGTTGCTTATTCGGTTGATGGCCACATTCCCACTCTAATGGGGCCAGCTTAGAGTCATTGGTTAGCATAACATGTATGTCTTTGGGTTGTAAAAGGAAAACATCCAAACTTGGCAAAAGATCCGAGACCTATACCGACAACAACATTGTGTGTGAAATCAGAATCCATGTTACCATGCTACCCAAATAAATTGATGTTACAAAATAATTTTGATTTTTTTCTGAAGTCGAAATATATAGATTTTAAAGGCACAAAAGTAATACATTCATCTTTTAAAAATCTCTTGCATGATGAATATATAATATAGTGTAGTACAAAATGACAGTGACATCTGAAATGGGCAGCAACTGATAGCAAGTCTTTGGGGAGACATACGACAGTTGTAACTTGTTAATATGATGGAGGTTTATAAACCAGATGGGCTGCTGAATTTTGAATGAACAGGAGTGATCAAATGGCATAACACAGGAGTCTTGCCAGGTTCTACTGACAGATGACCAGAAATTTAAAAGAAGAGAGAATCAGAAGGGAGTTCAACCCTGCCTGCCCGAGCTGTTTGTCAAGAGATCTAACCACTGTGCCACTGAGCAGCCAGCTCACTTAATTGTCAATTCTTCCTGCATTGCACATTTAACAAGAAAAGCTTTATGATTTAATCGTTTAATTTTTGTTTAGCTATTTAACTCTTCCTCCTTTTAATTCTCATATTGCCTAACTATTGTTTAATTGTAATACTGCACTCCCTGCTCAGAGTAGTAATTAATATAATTGAAAGTTGTACCATAAAAAAGCAACTTCTAAATAAGTAATATAAATGGTCACTCTTGCCCATTTTGTAAACATTGATGCTCAGGTTAGGCCTTCACCAGGCTTAATGTATAGTCTAGTGAGCATCTAATCTAATGGTCACTTCACTCTAGACAGGACACACAGTAAAAAGAAAAAAAGCCCGACATTTTTGTATTGCTCGTTCAGTATAATTATTAGGAGTCATTCCAGTGTATTTCTGCACTTGTTCATTGTGATGAATGCAGTTTCATTTCATGCAGCTGGTTACTGACCCCTTAGTTAAAGAATCTTCATCCTGGCAGAGAGCTTTCATCTAGATGTGTGTTTTTGAAGTGTGAAATACAGCTTTCATGTTTAGGCCCCTGCTTGTCAAATTGTATTCAGCAGTGGTGGCTGTGATATTGGACTGTATATTTCAACATTTCTGAATCAGTTGGTACTTCTGAAACTGTGTAATCCTGAGTGCGTTACTTAATTATATTGTTCTGTATCCTGAACATGTAAGTTGCCTTGGATAAAGGTGTCAGCCAATTAATAATAACATTACTATACAGTCATATGAAAAAGTTTGGGAACCCCTCTCAGCCTGCATAATAATTGACTCTAGATAGATAGATAGATACTTTATTAATCTCAAGGGGAAATTCACGTACTCCAGCAGAAGCATACTGATACAAATAACAATATTAAATTAAAGAGTAATAAAAATGCAGGTAAAAACAGACAATAACTTTGAATAATGTTAACGTTTACCCCCCCGGGTGGAATTGAAGAGTCGCATAGTTTGGGGGAGGAATGATCTCCTCAGTCTGTCAGTGGAGCAGGACAGTGACAGCAGTCTGTCGCTGAAGCTGCTCCTCTGTCTGGAGATGACACTGTTTAGTGGATGCAGTGGATTCTCCATAATTGATAGGAGCCTGCTGAGCACCCGTCTCTCTGCCACGGATGTCAAACTGTCCAGCTCCATGCCTACAATAGAGCCTGCTTTCCTCACCAGTTTGTCTAGGCGTGAGGCATCCTTCTTCTTAATGCTGAATTTTCTGAACAAAGATTTTTAGTGAAGCAGTATTTAGTTGTATGAAATTAAATCAAACTTGAAAAACTGGCTGTGCAAAAATGTGGGTCCCCTTGTAATTTTGCTGATTTGAATGCATGTAACTGCTCAATACTGATTACTTGCAACACCAAATTAGTTGGATTAGCTCGTTAAGCCTTGAACTTCATAGATAGGTGTGTGCAATCAAGAGAAAAGGTATTGAAGGTGGTCAATTGCAAGTTGTGCTTCCCTTTGACTCTCCTCTGAAGAGTGACAGCATGGGATCCTCAAAGCAACTATCAAAAAGATCTGAAAACAAAGATTGTTCAGTATCATGGTTTAGGGGAAGGCTACAAAAAGCTATCTCAGAGGTTTAAACTGTCAGTTTCAACTGTATGGAATGTAATCAGGAAATGGAAGGCCACAGGCACAGTTTCTGTTAAACACAGGTCTGGCAGGCCAAGAAAAATACAGTAGTGGCATATGCGCAGGATTGTGAGAATGGTTACAGTCAAACCCACAGATCACCTCCAAAGACCTGCAAGAACATCTTGCTGCAGATGGTGTATCTGTACATCGTTCTACAATTCAGCACAATTTGCACAAAGAACATCTGTATGGCAGGGTGATGAGAAAGAAGCCCTTTCTGCACTCACGCCACAAACAGAGTCGTTTGTTGTATGCAAATGCTCATTTAGACAAGCCAGATTCATTTTGGAACAAAGTGCTTTGGACTGATGACACAAAAATTGAGTTATTTGGTCATAACAAAATGCGTTTGCATGAAGAAGAACACCGCATTCCAAGAAAAATGACCGCTACCTACTGTCAAATTTGGTGGTTCAATCATGCTGTGTGGCTGTGTGGCTAGTTCAGGGACTGGGGCCCTTGTTAAAGTCGAGGGTCGCATGAATTCAACCCAATATCAACAAATTCTTCAGGATAATGTTCAAGCATCAGTCACAAAGTTGAAGTTACGCAGGGGTTGGATATTCCAACAAGACAATGACCCAAAACACAGTTTGAAATCTACAAAGGCATTCATGCAGAGGGAGAAGTACAATGTTCTGGAATGGCCCTCACAGTCCGCTGACTTGAATATCATTGAAAATCTATGGGCTGATTTGAAGCAAGCTGTCCGTGCTCGGCAGCCATCAAATTTAACTGAACTGGAGAGATTTTGTATGGAAGAATGGTCAAAAATACCTTCATCCAGAATCCAGTAACTCATCAAAGGCTACAGGAGGTGTCTAGAGGCTGTTATATTTGCAAAAAGAGGCTCAACTTAGTATTGATGTAATATCTCTTTTGGAGGGCCCAAATTTATGCACCTGTCTAATTTTGTTATGATGCATATTACATATTTTCTGTTAATCCAATAAACTTAATGTCACTGCTGAAATACTACTGTTTCCATAAGGCATGTCATATATTAAAAGGAAGTTGCTACTTTGAAAGCTCAGCCAATGATAAACAAAAATACAAAGAATTAAGAGGAGAAACTTTTTCATATGACTTTAGAATTAGGTGAATTCACAGACAGTTAGTTATAGTTGTGTTTTCTTTCCCCAGCTGTTGATCTTCATCCCACTGCCTACGCATGGTTACAGACAGCTGTGCCCAACGGTGAGCAGTCTGGGATGCTCATTACCACTGCTGTTCATGGAGGCCATACCTTGACCATTAGATAGGCACAGCACACACATTTTAAACTGAAGCTTGACAAGTGTCAGGGTTTCAACTTAAAAAAAAAACCAAGATAATGACTTTTTTGAGGTAATTTAAAAAAATGTAGTTCAGTTCAAATTAGTGCCAAAAACGTTCAGCTGTGGCATCTGTTGCATGGTTGTTAGAGAAGGTTTATTTGATACCTCCTGGGCTGCTTTATATGCCAGTGCCTGTGCTTATAATTTGCAGGTGCTTGTTTGTTGGGACGTACTACACTTCAGGGTGTGCCGTGCTACTTGTGTGGATGAACGTGTAGCTTCTGGAGCAGAGCGGGCATTTGTAAAAAAATCTCTACATGAGTAACAGAGCAATGCGTCAACAAGAAAACAAAAATCAAACAGGCTGGTTATTTTGGCACATTCCTTGTGGAGCCTGGATTCCTTTGATTTTAGTCAAGAATAAAATGTGATAGATGGTGGAATGAATCAGTGGTGCCTGAAGGTTTTTAGAGGCAGGGAATACTATTTTTCATTACTCAATTTGTCTTACTGTATGTCTGTACAGTATATATGAATGTCCTTTAAAATTCAAGCCATTTTAATACAGAGTCACAAGATTGGGATTAGAATTAAAATTATATGGGAACAAACCTTACATGAAGAATCTGGTCAGTCTCAGCGCACAGTAACCCACAGCCTAACTTTCCCTTACAACTGAACAGTTCAGTGTCCATTTCACCTAATATGCATTTTTTGAGGATGTGGATGGAAAACTGGAATACCCAGAAAGAAGCCCATGCGTACCTGATCTTCTAGAGCAGTAAGGCACCAGCACTGACCATCGTGTTACTGGGTACGACAAAAACTAGGCAGTTCTGTCTCTCGAATGTTGTGAGGCAAACATTGGAGCTGCCAAGTTGACTTGGCTTGTTTGGTAGAATTGTCCTTTTACCTGAGAAAAGTGCTATATAAATGTAAAGAAATTATTATTATTATTATCTAATAGTCTTGAAGGCAACAGGAAAGGAAATACAAGATTTGGAAATACAAATGAATGGAGATAGAATGGCTTAGAAAGAAGACAGAGGAGGAAGATCTGTAAGTGGAGCCTGGTATGTGGTTAATGTTAGAGAGAGTTTGTTGTATTTATCACTTGTTAATCAAGAAAAACGTGATCCTCACACCTATATGAATAAACCAGGGGAGAAACAAAGACAAAGAATTTTGAACCCAGGACTCTGAAGTCGTGTGGTAGTATCACTAATCACTGAGCTATTATACTTCCTTTTAGACAAATGAGTTTCATGAAAAAAAAAAATTGCACATGAGCGTCAGTAGGCTTTGCTCCCTAGGAACCAAGTTACCCAAACTATTCTATAACATTTCAGTAATTATTTACCGCTCTGATGCTGATCTTTATGATCGTAGAAATTAGGGTTAGGGTTACGATAGCAATTGATGAGAAGAACTGATATTTAATTGCAGAATTACAGTATTTGAGGGTTCCTCTATAGTACCTCTTTCTCTTGCATGATTTGGCTTAAAAAGTAATCCGCACATTGTGATCTCATAACAGGCTTAAGTTTCAAGGTTGGTGTTTTTTTGTTCAGCCGTTTTAGCTCTAGGCTGACCTTGAGAAACTGTGACACACAGACAGACACACACCCATCATCAATATATTGGTGTTCTTGGTATCAGGGGACCCTAAAACATTGAGATCCATTAAAAACTGGAGATGGAAATTTGTGACGAATCTAATGCTTTCTCTCCATAACCCACAGGTGATAGGTTATGGTGTGGGAAGGTGCAAAGCAAACATGCAGAGCTTTTTTTTTAGAAAAAAGGGTAAAAGTGAAATAAACCTCTTCAGCAGCACCACAGAAACAACAAGGGGGTGTCAGTGTTGTCACTGAGCTAACATTCTTTGTTTCTTTATTTGTGGAAAAATATATATTTGATTAGAAAAAATGAAGTGTGATGGGCTATGTGAATATTTAGATAGCAGATCTTAATAAAATTTTACTGATTATGTTATGGGAGTAAGGTAGTGCTGGTCTTTTAGAATTTTTTGATTTTTTGAAGTCCAGTCAACCAGCTACAGTATGTCAGACAGCTCTTCTATGCCAGAGAAGGTATTCATTTTAATAGCCTAAAGAAGGCTGCAGATATTGGTGAAATCCATCATACATATCATCAGGTGATGTTTTCTTTTGGTTATGACAGAAATATGAAGAGAAGGAAGGTGTAGTCACTACTGTTTACTGCATGCAGTGCTTGTTTTCTTGATCCCGTAACTCAGCATAATTTAGAATTTCTCTGGGACACTGAGCTCCCCAGTTCCTCTTGTCTCAGTCAAAGTCTCATGGTTGCCAAGTTCCTTATTCTATTCACTTCAAGCACTAGGACGCCAACATGTCCAAGTTGTAAACTAATGTTTTGTTTGGAGACTTGAGAGAGGCATGAATTCTCGTCAACTGTCTTCTGTAAGGCAAAAGCAGTAGTTTAAATGGCCTCTGTTCTTGTCTGGCTGCTTCACACTTCCTTTGCAGACATCAGCGTCATGATTTCAAGGCACTTTTCACCGTTTAAGATTAGTCTTAGAAGTGCTGCGAATACATTTGTCAATGTTAGTGTTTCATTTTATATTCCTCAATAAATTGAAGTGTCAGCTCTTGCTGACAAGCGTGTTTTAATCTCCTACCGCTCAAGTGGCAGTAATGAATGCACCGTGATAATGAAGACTCCCACAGATGCGCACAGGCACTCTTCTGTCTGCTCTTCCCTAGGCTTCCGTTTCATGCTGAAGTCATGGCTTGTTTTCATCAGTTCTTTAAAGTCATATGCCCATGGTTCCAGCCAGAAAAGCTGGTGTATTTTACTGGAAAAGCAGTTTGCTGCGGACACTGCCCCAGGCTTTCCTAAAATTGCTAACAGCATGCCACTGGGCCTTCTAGGCCCACATTTGGCAACATAAATAGGTTATGTACCCTTGATGAGAGCCTACATATTAAATGAAACAAAGAAAGCACTAAAATGGCTCTCTGCATAGAATTAAAGCGGCTGGCCATTTTTAAGAAGCATCCAGTCTGTAAACAGCTGAGACCTTTTGTTAATAATGTACAAGGGAAAAAATGAAATGCTCAGTGAGAACTTGGAAAATGCAGTGGATGTATCTTACAATATATTGTTTTAAAGTACAGCAAATCAGAAGAATAAATGAGAGAGGAAAATTATGGTTCCCCACACCGGTTCATCCAGAGGAGTGCTGACTGAAGTTTTTTTTTACCAAACCAATCTATGAATCTCATTGATCATAGTGCAAATGTTGTGCGCCCAAAACTCGTAACAGGTTAAATAACTCAATCAGGTGACTGACTCAGCAAACCAGGGTTTTACAGTCCAGGCAGGGTCTCGGCCATCAGGTTCTGTTGCCTGCTTGGTTAACCGCATTAAGAACAACACAGCATTCTTAAACCTGCATAATCCAGTTCTGATTTTTGTGGTGGATTCGCCTTTCCCAGCAGCACCTGACACAAGGCTGGAGATGGCTTAAAGCATCAGTCGACTACAAGCCCACTCATGCACACCCACACAGGAGCCAATTTGGAAGAATAATCTGACATTCACTTTGGGGCTGTAGGGATATTGATTCAGACATGTGGAGGACATACAAAGTTCAGACATGCAAATTCAAATGAAAGGATAGTAGCACCGTACTCTGCATCAAGGATCTGCCTTAACTGCTGAATTTCAGTTGTAAAACATGAGTATTCTTAAGTGTAACCAGCATTGTCTGAAAATAATAATATAGAAAATATAGAGTTGAGATATGCCACACTCCACTTTAAACAATTCTAAAGAATGACCAGCACATTAACCCTTCTGTAATAAACGAGTACACCAAAGTTACACTTTTAACATGAATTGGAGTGGAATCCATAGCAAAAATGCCTTGACATCTACACAGGGATGACTGGGTTAGAACTTCAAAGTGAAATGTCCAAAAATACTCAAGTACCTTCAAAGACAAGGGAAACCCTAAAACCTTGGATTGGAGACAAGCTACAAAAAGGATCTTCATAAAATGAAGGTATTTATTTAGAAAAAGAGGAAAATAAAAAAGGTTAAAAATGAACAGAAAAAGAGTGGCCTGGGAGGATATCCTCAAGTCCTAATACCTGAACCAGATGATATAAACCAAAAACAAAGCAGTAAAATATCAGAAAGTCAATAACACAGAACGAAAAGTTTGAATTGGCATCAGCTTCCCTAATTCAGGGTGTTCATAAGAAATGTAATGATTTATTTCATGAGGTAGACGTACATAGTAAACAAGAATAGGTGTGTCAGAAATTTGTAATATTAAAATGTGTGCTTCTATTTAAATGTTTAAAGTCCAAATATTCTCAGTTCTAACAAATTTATAATTTCTTTGCCCTCTGAATGAGGTCCACACAGAGGGTTAGATCCGTAGTAAAGGATCAGAACTCAAAAATAACATCATATTCATAACCACTGACCTTGAAATAGTCATAAAAATATCCCACATGCATGTGTTTGAAATTAGCAAGTGGCTCTTAGATGGTTAGGACCACCGGTAAATAATCAAATATCAAAATATGATCATATTTATGATCAGCAATCTTGAAATAGCATAAAATTACACTCCATATGCCTATATTACCAATTCCCCTTTTTTGTGTAATTTTGATCACTTATATCCCATTAGGATGTGGACCCTAGGGGTCTGATACCGTGTCTTGCCCAACTTCTAGTCCTTCTGATCATTTTTGCTGAAGGCACCTATTGGTTTACCCTTTATCATAAGGATGTACTTTTCTGCACAAAATAGTGCAAATGGCCTAGGGGGGCAAAAAGTTCAACTTCTTACATAACTAGACATCAAGATGATTCAAGTGGTATATCATATACAGGGTTGTCCTGCATTAGTGAGTCAGGAGGCGCAGGACCAAAAAAAATCTTATGAACACAATACAGGCAACTCCAACAGACTTCAGTGCGCCATGCCTAAACTCTTCTCCTGCTCTGATCTAAATAGCTACAGGGAGGACTTGGTCGCGGTGAAGCCAGGGTGACTGCACCTCTCAAGGGAACTACCTACAAAACACAAGGGACATTGTAGAATAATAATAAATTTATAACTAGAAACATAATAATATATTAATGGGAAACTATAAAGATACAAAAAACGAATTCCAATCAACATCTAAAATACTTTAAAATAGAGAAAAGACACACAAAACATTACCAAAGTAATGTGCTTTATTCTTACCCACACATCTCTTGGTATACCAGTGCCAGCAATAGCTGTGAAATTAGCTAAGGTTAGCTGTCTGGCTTTTATTTTTTGCCTTCTTGACATAATCATGTACAGCTGATGAACTGTTTGCCATCCTCTAGAGCAAAATGTGATGCATTACTACTAGAGTGTGCATTTTGTCGGTTTTAATACAGTGAGTCATCTCATAACTATGACGCTTTTTGTTGTTGGTGCCGCAGATGACTTGTGCACAAATTTATTAATGTGTGCATGCATGCCATTTTGGAGGACAGATGCATTCACATTACAGTTAAATACAGGTCAATTGTACTTATGAATCTGAACCATCAAGATGTGCACGCCCATTCAGAGCAATAAAACAGAATTGAACAGTGAGGCTTGTAATGTGAACGTAGTGTTAGTTCTTCTGTCTTAAATATGTATTTTCCAGTCTGCAGTTGTCATCCAGCTTGGATGTGCTCATTTCTGTTTTGGGTTGGTATGTTATTTTGTTTATGTGTGTATTTGGTATTGGGTTCTTTGTAAGCACATGTGTAGTTAGTTTCAACATGAAAAATTTGGAGATGCACAGAAAGCTCAGATGACTACAGTCATCCAGATAATGCATATAAGTGCAGATCCATGTACTGTACATGTAAAGTATGAATTTGTCTTTAGGTACAGCAACAAAAATCTGTTGCTCCTGAAATCAGTTATAGGTATGCCTCACTTCTTCTGGTAAATCAGATTTTGGTCCTGTCATGACTGTATACTTAGATGTTTTTCAGTAAAGTGTCTACTTTGTTTGAAACAGTTGGCGTTCATGAATGCACATGTCTTTCTAAACCAATATTTGAATATGATGTTGTGATTTCAAGCACATTCTGTTTGAGTTTTGTAAGAGCAGTAATTAAAATACGATAGCAGCGCTTGTCCCTTGGCCAGTCTGCACTTAAGCATAAGCCTGTAATTGGCTGAGCACAAGCTGTGTTCATTGTAGCCTCGCTTATCGCTGTAAGATAGACGGATCGCAGACTAATAATCCAACTGCACTCATCGCTTCATTAAGTTACACTTAGCTATCCTTGTTTCCTAGCAGCTAATTCTTTTCATTTTTGATTACTGGTAATTGGCTATAAAAAGAAGGTCTCATCTTATCTCCAGAGCTCCTAAGCTGACTGTTCGTTTTGCTGTCAGAAGTTAGCTGTCCATTCTTGACTAAGAAGTTGTGGGCAGCATCAGTGTCAGCATGAATGTAGTGGCAGGGATGACAGACATGTTATAATTGTTACCTGCTTTTCTTTGACTCTTTGAGTGGCAGGTTTATTAGTAAGAGTGGAGGTTATTCCTTATCAGAATTGTACTTAGTAAGGGGGGTTTCCTTGTCAGTGGGTTAACCTAGGGGTCCCTAAAAGCATAAACAAAGTAACTTTTGGTACCTCAGGCTAGTGACAATAGCTTCTGATTACAGTTAAGTACCCCTTTACATGCTGGGATTGGCAGGCTCTGAACCCCCTAACCCAAAAAATGGAGAAGTGGCTATTAGACCTGCATCTATACATATTAATAAAAGGCAAAGCCCTCACTGACTGACTGACTCACTGACTGACTGACTGACTGACTGACTGACTCATCACTAATTCTCGAACTTCCCGTGTAGGTGGAAGGCTGAAATTTGGCAGGCTCATTCCTTACAGCTTACTTACAAAAGTTAGGCAGGTTTCATTTCGAAATTCTACGCGTAATGGTCATAACTGGAACATATTTTTTGTCCATATACTCTAATGGAGGAGGCGGAGTCACGTATCGCGTCATCACGCCTCCTACGTAATCACGTGAACTAAAAACAAGGAAGAGATTTACAGCACGAGTCAAACGCGGGAACGAAGGTAAATGACGTTAATTTTTGACTGTCTTTTAATACTGTGTAAGCATGCATATTAACACATGTGCAATTAAACGTGTGCATTTACGGGGTGATTTCTCAGGCTTAAAAGCTCGCCTTTTATCAAACGCGGGAACAAAGGTAACTGACGTTGTTCACTGTCTTTTAATACTGTGTAACCATACATATTAACACATGTGCAATTAAACCTGTGCATTTACGGGGTGATTTCTCAGGCTTAAAAGCTCGCCTTTTACTAAAAAGGTAAATGCAAAACTATTTTCAATCATTCTATGATCTGCTTCTCACAACTGAAGGCACCGTGGCTGATGGTAAATGACGTTAATTTTTGAGTGTCTTTTAATACTGTGTAAGCATACATATTAACACGTGCAATTAAACGTGTGCATTTACGGGGTGATTTCTCAGGCTTAAAAGCTCGCTTTTTATCAAACGCGGGAACAAAGGTAAATCACGTTCTTCACTGTCTTTTAATACTGTGTAACCATACATATTAACACATGTGCAATTAAACGTGTGCATTTATGGGGTGATTTCTCAGGCTTAAACGCTCGCCTTTTACTAAAAAGGTAAATGCAAAACTATTTTCAATCATTCTATGATCTGCTTCTCACAACTGAAGGCACCGTGGCTGATGTTACGTCACTTGCTGTCCAACCATAAGCGTTACCTGGTAGGTAACCAGACACTCACTTCACTCCCTTACGGGAATCGAACCTCTGAGGTTTTCTTTTGTTCTTAATTAAAATTTAAAAGCAATACTTCACCGCTGCTAAGCCCCTCTAGCGCTGACGTCCGAGGTTCGATTACCGTAAGCAAGTGCAGTGAGTGTGTAATTACATTCACGGCATTCGTAGTCTGATTCACAATCTGGTTGTATGGGTGGTTACCTACCAGGTAACGCTTATACTTGGCCACCAAGTCAGGTCGAAGTGATCACTCGAGTAAAGGCAGCTTCACAAAAAAACAGATCCTTAACAAACTGTTATTAGTATATTTTCCCTCAATTTAAAAACGTTTTATTTTCTTCTTAATAAAAATTTAAAAGCGGTACTTCGCCGGTGCGAAGCGCGTGGTTTTGACCGACTGACACATATAGACATATTCATGAGTGCAGGTACTTCGGAAAGAAAGCACCGTGTAAACCTAAAGTTTAAATTAAGTTCATAGACCTACAAAAGGTTGCCATTCATTTGAGGCAAGATTGCTTTTCTTCTGTACAACTATACGTTGCATTCTCAAGAGTGTGCTTGCACGGCTTCGGGTATATATATATATATATATATATATATATATATATATATATATATATATATATATATATATATATATGTATGTCTATATATAAATATGTAAGCTTATAAGTACTGCCTTACTTCTCTTTAAGAAAGGAAGATGTAATGATACTTGATTTAAACAATTCCATGTCTTCCTGGGTTTGCGTAGCTTATTGTCAATATCTTTACACCTGTTTTTAAGACTTATTTACTGAAACGGGCTTTCACGAAAAAAGTTAGGGCTTTGCTACAGGATACACCCTCCACAAGTTAAGCAAGTAAAAAAAAATATATATATTTCTGTTTTATTTAAACCTTTTAAGTTTGTATGCGGGCGGCATGGTGGCGCAGTGAAAGGTGCCAGTTAGGAGACCCGGGTTCGCTTCCCTGCGTGGAGTTTGAATGTTCTCCCCGTGTCTGTCTGGGTTTCCACAGTCCAAAGACATGCAGGTTAGGTGCATTGGCGATTCTAAATTGTCCCTGGTGTGTGGGTGTGTGCGCCCTGCGGTGGGCTGGCACATTGCCCGGGGTTTGTTTCAAGTTCAAGCTAAACTTGCAGCACCACTATTCAATTACACTTGCCTAACGCCTCTCCTAAGGAGACATACTGTGGGATCTGGGCATCAGTCAAAGCACCAATCACAGGCCCGATTAGAAAGCGGGAAGCTGTGATTTGTCGTCTCCCTCCCATGTAACAATCACAGCCCGTGTTATTACGCACTATGTATGTATGTATGTATATATGTATATATGAAGAGGATGGATGGATGGATGGATGTATATGTGTGTGTTTATGTATATGTGTATATGTATGTGTATATATATATATATATGTTGATATGTGTATATATATATATATATATATATATATATATATATATATATATATATATATATATATGTATATATATGTTGATATGTGTATATATATATATGTATATGTAGATATGTGTATATATGTATATATATGTTTACATAACCTCTTTAACACACTACTTCTCCGCTGCGAAGCGCGGGTATTTTGCTATGTATATATATATGTAGATATGTAAATATATATATGTAGATATATGTGTCTGTGTGTGTGTATATATATATATATATATATATATATATATATATATGTGTGTGTGTGTGTGTGTGTGTATGTATGTATGTGTGTGTGTATGTATGTATGTATGTGTGTATGTATGTATGTATGTATGCGTGTATATATATATGTATGTGTATGTATGTATGTGTATATGTATGTGTATATATATATGTTGATATGTGTATATATATATATATGTATATATATGTGGATGTGTATATATATATATATATATATATATATATATATATATATATATATATATATGTTTATATGTAGATATGTGTATATGTAGATATACATATACATATATACATATATATACATATATGTGTTTATGTGTGTGTGTATATTATATATATATATGACAGCAACACTCATAACAATGACAACACAATTACATTGACAATCATGTTACGTTATTTTTAAAATGTTTCCTTTTCTTTTTCATAACCTCTTTAACACACTACTTCTCCGCTGCAAAGCGCGGGTATTTTGCTAGTTGTTAATAAAACTGAATACTGGCTACGTGGTTACAGGATTAGGTGTGCCAGCTGCTATCTTATTTTCCCTGAGGGACTCTTTGCATGTGTCCCTTCCTAAAGGAAAGATCAACTTCTTCCCTTCCTGCCTGACCTTTAAACTTGACCCTGGTGACTGACTGGTGTGCTTTGGTGGTAAAGTGTGAGCTGGACACACACAGCAGTACTGCTGCAAGATTACAATAATTGCTTAACCTCCAGTTCTTAAAATGTGGTTACTCATATATTTGTGATGTTCAATAGACAGTCAACTTGATTTTCAATTTTTAAACCACAATATCTGGTCTAGTTGTGCAGGTCACATGAGAGAGATTGCAGGGTATATGTGGTCACAGCAGCAACCGTGCCTGGGGAAATAGTTTTTCAGTGGCTTGAGTCTCCTATAGCATTTTAGAGTGGAAGAGGCACAGGCACAGGTACACATGGGAGGGAGTTTAGAGATTTGCTGAAATTTCTCCAATTAAAACAAATACACGCCTCTAACACATCTAATGTTTCTACCAGTGTTTGTTTTGTGCTCGGCTGAGTTCCTGCAGCTTAAATAATGTATTAGGTACACTCTGAAATTCCGCTAAGTGCCGCGGTTAAAGCCTAATGGAAATGTGTTGTTTTTAATAAAAAAGGATTGCCTGGCAAGATGTTTAAAAGTCTTTTAATTGAAGCAACGAGACATGCAGAACCAGTATAGGATCACGTTAGTTATTTGCTCATTTTCCTGTGATGGTGCATTCTGCACACCTTATTGGGTGCTAGAGAGAAACTGGCTCAATGTCAGGATATTTGGGGTGCTATGTTCAACATGGAGACCTACATTTGAGAGGCAACAACTCTGGAACTGCTCTGTGTGCGAGCTAAGTTATGAAAGACAAAAAGTGTGATGTAATTGTGCTTTTCAGAGGTATTTCAGAGGGGATTAGTATTTCTAGGAATGAAGGGGGATAAGGAGGTGGGCATATTTGTGAAGAAATCCAGTGTTACTCTGGTTTAAAGTGCCCTCAGAAGTCACCAGGAGGTGCAAGTTGGCACATGCTGCACAGAAACCCAAGTTTGTGAGGATTAGTCTCTGTAACACCTAGCTGTGTGTGAAAACCTGTGCCTCAAAGCCTGACCTGGGGGCACATTCTTCATAGAGAATTTGTCATGGAGAGCGGCATGCTAACTCACAAGCTATATTAGCTATGCACTACATATAATATCTCACTACTTGGTCACTATTGTATAACCTTTTTTCATTATGTATCACTTTAAACATATTATCCTATCGACAGAAGCCATGCCACTTTTTTTTTTTACTTTAATATTACATCACTTTAGTGTCTGTCACTTTCTTATTATCTGCCACCTGTCACTTTGGTAGTATCTATCTATCTATCTATCTATCTATCTATCTATCTATCTATCTATCTATCTATCTATCTATCTATCTATCTATCTATCTATCTATCTATCTATCTATCTATCTATCTATCTATCTATCTATCTATCTATCTATCTATCTATCTATCTATCTATCTATCTATCTATCTATCTATCTATCTATCTATCTATCTATCTATCTATCTATCTATCTATCTATCTATCTATCTACCTACCTACTGTACCTACCTAGTGTAGTACCTTTCATTATCTAGCTAGCTAGCAATAGAGTTGTTTTAACTTCCTCAACACTATTTGTGTTATTTATCACCTGAAAGTTTTTTAACTTCCTTGGCCTTAATCCAGAGTATCTCTTGGGTTGGGAATTCTATGTAAACACAGTTAAACCTGAGTCCTGAGTTGACCAATTTTGATGAAATATGGAGCGTTAAGTCTGAATAATGCTTGGAACAGTATTCTGCTGCCATTGTGTTGATGCAATACCACCATAGTGCAAAAAAACAAAAAAAATCATGAATTTTTCTATGTGTTCTGCCACTCTATGGACACAATATTCAGGAGTGGGGCGGAGCCATCAACCTAAATACAATTACATACAAACAAAAAGTTGTAAAGCCTGTTTTAGAACAATCTGAACTATTAGTTGAATTAAGTGATATTGATGACAACAATGTGGCCTTAGACGTTGACATGGATAGTAAAACTGATCTATACAGCACTATAAGACCAAACAGCCATGATACAGTATATGCCTGGTGAATTCTGTCCTGACAAGGTTCACCATGATGCAAGTAGCTTTGTAGCAAAAACAAGGTAAAATGATGTGAGCCCCCTAAGCAGCACCTGGCAATTTGTTTCAGGAGGAATGTAGAAGTTGATAAACCTTGTGCTGTGTTAACCTGCAATAAAACATTGGGAGCGTTGATCATGCAGATCAGTCACTGACATTCTACTCTGTCATGCCTAAGCATCACAAAATCTTATAAGAAAAGTGTGTAAAGAAACATGCTTTTACTGTCCTGTGACATCAGGATGTGTGTTGGTGACAGTTTCAAAGCATATCACACAAAGAATGTGTACTAAATCTGCATCACTACAGCAGTGAACATTACTGTAGACAAACCTTTCATACTGTAATTATACTGATGTTTTGGTATTTACATGTTTCTTGTTGAAAAGAAGTCAACATTTTTGACTAATTTTTCTGGGATTAACATAACGCTAGGAGGCAAGTAAGCAGTGGAAGCAATCTGACAATGGATATCATATCACATGTGCAAAAAGTTAGAGTAGTTCATTATGAAAATTATGGTGTTTCTTTGGGAGTTAATTGCAAACTCCAGCCTCCAAGAAGAATAAAAACTTGTGTTCTGTTGTTCAGTCTTCAATCAATGTTTTTTGATATTGCACACTAGTAGGAAAACTCAGTCATAGAGCCCACTGATCATCAGTCTCAGCCAGCAGTGGGATCTCTTGTCCACTTCTGTTGCTTGTGTGCAGATTCCTGCATTTAAAAAAATACTTAAAATGTTGGCTTGATCCAAAACAGAACTGTTTTTCACTTTTTTGCCAAAAAATGATGATGCATGAATCTTCCTTTTATTTCCCTCTTACAAGCAACACGTTTCAGGCCTGATCCCCAGCTGTCTCTCAACCATTTTATCATGGATGAGTGCTCATCATCTTAAACTTAATTAACCTTTCAAAGTCACATATCTTGTATTTGCCTTCTTATTATCCTTCCTCAGATGTATCTCTAAGTATTGCCCTTGAAAATGTCACCCCTTTCTCCATCAGACATGGTCAGGAACCTTAACATATCTCTAGGCTCCTCACTTTCATTAATCAAATGTATTTCTTCAATGACACAATCATGTTGTTTCTTTCTTCATAATATTTAGGGGATTTGACCCTTCCTCACTAATTATGTCACGTACAGTTAGGTCCATAAATATTTGGACAGAGACAATTTTTTTCTAATTTTGGTTCTGTAAATTACCACAATGAATTTTAAATGAAACAACTCAGATGCAGTTGAAGTGCAGACTTTCAGCTTTAATCCAGTGGGGTGAACAAAACGATTGCATAAAAATGTGAGGTAACTAAAGCATTTTTTAACACAATCCCTTCATTTCAGGGGCTCAAAAGTAATTGGACAATTGACTCAAAGGCTATTTTATGGGTAGGTGTGGGCAAGTCCGTCGTTATGTTATTATCAATTAAGCAGATAAAAGGCCTGGAGTGGATTTGAGGTGTGGTGCTTGCATGTGGAAGATTTTGCTGTGAACAGACAACATGCGGTCAAAGGAGCTCTCCATTCAGGTGAAAGAAGCCATCCTTAAGATGCGAAAACAGAAAAAACCCATCCGAGAAATTGCTACAATATTACGAGTGGCAAAATCTACAGTTTGGTACATCCTGAGAAAGAAAGCAAGCACTGGTGAACTCAGCAACGCAAAAAGACCTGGACGTCCACAGAAGACAACAGTGGTGGATGATCGCAGAATCATTTCCATGGTGAAGAGAAACCCCTTCACAACAGCCAACCAAGTGAACAACACTCAGCCGGGGGGTAGGCGTATCGATATCCAAGTCTACCATAAAGAGAAGACTGCAAGAAAGTAAATACAGAGGGTGCACTGCAAGGTGCAAGCCACTCATAAGCCTCAAGAATAGAAAGGCTAGATTGGACTTTGCTAAGGAACATGTAAAAAAGCCAGCACAGTTCTGGAAAAACATTCTTTGGACAGATGAAACCAAGATCAACCTCTACCAGAATGATGGCAAGAAAAAAGTATGGAGAAGGCGTGGAACAGCTCATTATCCAAAGCATACCACATCATCTATAAAACACGGTGGAGGCAGTGTGATGGCTTGGGCGTGCATGGCTGCCAGTGGCACTGGGACACTAGTGTTTATTGATGATGTGACACAGGACAGAAGCAGCTGAATGAATTCTGAGGTGTTCAGAGACATACTGTCTGCTCAAATTCAGCTAAATGCAGTCAAATTGATTGGGCGGCGTTTCATGATACAGATGGACAATGACCCAAACCATTCAGCCAAAGCAACCCAGGAGTTTATTAAAGCAAAGAAGTGGAAAATTCTTGAATGGCCAAGTCAGTCACCTGACCTTAACCCAATTGAGCATGCATTTCACTTGTTGAAGACTAAACTTCGGACACAAAGGCCCACAAACAAACAGCAACTGAAAGCCGCTGCAGTAAAGGCCTGGCAGAGCATTCAAAAGGAGGAAACCCAGCATCTGGTGATGTCCATGAGTTCAAGACTTCAGGCTGTCATTGCCAGCAAAGGGTTTTCAACCAAGTATTAGAAATGAACATTTTATTTCCAGTTATTTAATTTGTCCAATTACTTTTGAGCCCCTGAAATGAAGGGATTGTGTTAAAAAAATGCTTTAGTTGCCTCACATTTTTATGCAATCGTTTTGTTCACCCCACTGAATTAAAGCTGAAAGTCTGCACTTCAACTGCATCTGAATTGTTTCATTTAAATTCATTGTGGTAATGTACAGAACCAAAATTAGAAAAAAGTTGTCTTTGTCCAAATATTTATGGACCTAACTGTACTTCATTGTTAAGACACTGGTTCTCACTCAGCTGGAGTATTGCAACTCTCTCCTGGCAGGGCTTCCTTCAACACCTATTAGACCTCTCCAGTTTCTCCAGAATGCAGCTGCTCGACTCGTGTTCTGTGTTTGTGTTCCTCGTTTCACTCCTCCTACTCTTCTGCTTCCTGTTGTTGCAAGGATCCAGTTTAAAATTCATGTCTTGGTCTACAGTTCTGTGAATGGTTCTGCTACTCAGTATCTCCAGTTTTTGATCAATCCATGAATCCCCTCAAGAAGTTTCCATTCTGCTTCTGCCTGCCTTTCTGTCCCCCGTTTTGCCAGATGTGCCAAGATTGGAGAACGTTTCACCTCCATTCTTGATCCAAAACTGTGGAATGATCTCCCTTTGTTTGCTAGAACTACATGCAATTTATTCACGTTCTGGCACCTTTTTGTTAAATAATTTAGAACTGCATAGTTTTTCTCTTGTTCAGGATAGCTGCTGTTGTACTGACAAAGAGTTTAGGATACTGATTTTATATTAGTCTAGTTGCAGGTTTAATTCTGTAGTAGTAGTACTATACCCTGTTGCTCAGTTTTCTTTTTATCTTGTTCTCTCATGCTTTTGATGTTTGCATCCTCTAATTATTCTTGTATTCTTTGTAAGTTCCCTTGGATAAAGGCATCTGTTAAAAACAGACAGTTTCATGTAGTCGTTAAGGCTTTGGACTTCAAACCTTGAGGTTGTGGGGTCAAATCCCACTACTGACACTGTGTCACCATGATCTATCATGAGCAACAAGTCACTTGACCTGCCTGTGCTCCAATTGGTCCACTGGTTTTCTTCCCACATCTCCAAAGTTGTGCATGATAGATTGACTGAAAACTTTGACTTGGACAGATGTAAGTGAGTGAATGTGGGTGTGTGAATGAGTGTGTCCATAGTAGATTAACTGGAATTCCACCCTGGCTTGTATTCCCAGGATCTGCTGTTGCTCAGCCATGACCTTGTATAACTGCATTATGCTCAACTGAAAAATGGATCAGTGGGTCAGAAAATGGATGGATTCTGATATAAGTGTGATAAACATGCTATTATTCATTAGAAAGCCTATCCAAAAATCCCATCAAACAATGACTGCAATTAAGCCAGGGTTCATTTATAAACATAATCCTGATATTCACTATAATACAAATTAAAACCCACTTCAGCAGAGGACATCCATGGCTGAGTTTGCACGCCCCAATGTAGTACTTTCACAGAGATCCTTCCTTGTGTTTAAGAGCTGACTAGCACCACAGTTGCCTGCTTTTGGCTGGCCTGCCTTCTTTGTGTCTGTTTTGCTACTTGGGGCATGGGGTAAGCTGATTGTTCTACTAGCCTGTCTTAAGTTTTTTTTGGGCCCCACTGGCGATGTTGTTGTTCTTCTTCTTGTTTGAGTCTAATGCTTCCAACGTTCCAAACAATCACTTTTGCTCCATACTGAAACAAGTCCCCCCTCTATGTGTGTTAAAGATTTATTGCTGCAGAGAGATGTAAAGCATTTTTTACGCATGAGTTCAGCACATTACATGAGCTCTGTATTGCTTAACTCTGTCAAGGCAGAAAGCAGTTTTGCTTTTTTTGAAATCGTTGATCCTTGCAGACTGTGGCATCAGGCATATACTATCATTTATCATTCTGCTGTGCTTTGTTGTTGTAGTTGGACATGAGGAATACACATTCCAGAATGTAAGTGTCATGGAGCCTCTGTGGTCATGGGCAGTCTTATTTTTAAAGCTATTGCCCACCCCCAGACTTGTGGCTAAGAGAAACAAAGCTGATGGCAGAATTCCGCCTGCCTCACTGCCACACAGGGTTTAGAAAACAAAAGGTTATTCTTAAGATGCCCCTGTAGTACTACCCTTTTGGTATTGCTAACAATCCTAAAGCTCTGGTATATAGGCTCAGCCCTCCATAACAAGCTGTCTTGGCAGTAAACAAGGGTCGTGTTGTCACATTTTATTATAAAGATTAAATATTTATAGATGTTTTGACATAATATAGCTTTCTTAAACCTGCTTACTAATTTCAGGGTCACAGGGAGTCGAAGCCTGTGTAGGCAGCACAGGACATAAGATAGGAGACACCCCTGGACAGGGTGACATTCCATCAATTGGCCTGCTCATGTTCACACTCGCACAGTCTCCAGTTAATCTAACCAGTATGTCTTTGAGGATGTGGGAGTAAAGCAGGCTAGGTGTACAGAGGAAGAGTGTGTAGACTCCACATGGACAATGACTGGGAGCAGGAATCATACCCAGGATGCAGGTTCATAAGGTGAGAGGGCAATGTAGCATACAACCTTTCCACCTTAGATGTTTTATCAGTTTCCTTAAAGTCTTTTTTATGTTTTAAAGAAGGTATGGATGGCATCATTCATAACAATATCATTATATTATGGCACAGGCACAGTTTAATGTAAATGTTATGATTTCATGTCTGTTTAGCATGCTGATGGCATAATTTAGTCACTTGCCATGTTGGACAGTGATGCCTGGTTTTCTAAAGGTGTGCTCACTCTGCAAAGGGCACAGCCTTGTTTTTGTTGAGATTACCAAGATGCATGTCCTTGTGCTTAAATGGTTGAACAACTGAGCACCTCACTTCTCTTCTCTTCTGGGGGCTATGAATAAAACAAATGTAACCACATATAGGCTCACCAAGTACCAAATCAGTCTGTTGGATTTTTGTGACTTTGTTGCTAGCAAATACAAGAAGAAAGGAGGTGAAATCTGCTGGGAGTCCTTGACCAGAAGTACCTACTCCACTGGATTGGGAAACAACCACAGTTTCCAACATGTCCCTCTTCCATGTCATGTCCGCACAGAAAATTTGGGCTGATGTTGAATTGAATTAACAGCTAAAGTAATGTGAAGTAAATATTTTAATCTGCCCTTCAGATTTGCAGGGGGCCAGAGTCTGTCCTAACAGCAATGTGCTCATCACAGAAACCAATTGTGGATGAGGCACCATTGCATTACAAGACATGCTTATAAACACACTCATGTAAGCAATCATCAGCTCTGGTAACAACGCTACAAAAAAGACATAGAAGCTCTTGAAGCTGTTTGCAGAGAAGTGTATCCCAGAATTAAAGAGCATGTAGTATTCTGACAGGTTCAGGTAATTAAACCTTTTTAGTCTTCAAAATTCTAAGCACTGACAAAATAGATCCAGCAGTATTATTCTTTCAACTAAATAGCAAGTTGCATAATGGAGAATGCCAGTGGAATTTTAATGGAAGTGTATTTAAGACTGAAGCCAAGGACATTTCCTCATGCAGAGCTTTGTGGGAATCATGTAGCTGAAGTGGAAACCTTGACAACTTTTAAAAAGTACCTGGATGAGATACTAGGACTGCTGATTTCTAACCAAACGCGTTTCATGAAGTGAATGGTCTCCTCCTGTTTGACATAAGAACCTACATAAGAAGTTTAACAATGCTGTTTCTTTGGATCCTGTTTGTCTCTCTGGTTTGTGAAAGACGAATAAGTGAGTACAGTTTATCTTCATGGGCAGCTCGGTGGCACATTGGTAGCGGCGCTGCTGCCTCACAGTAAGGAAACCAGGGCTTATGTTACGGGTCTCTCTGCATGGAGTTTTCATGTTCTCCCTGTATCTGTGTGGGTTTCCTCCAGGTCCTCCAGTTTCATCCCACAGTCCAAAGACATGCAGGTTAGGTAGGTTGGTGTTGCTAAACTGGGCCTAGCATATGTGTGTGTGTTAACCCAGTGAAAGAATTGAACCTTGTTCAGGCGAATGTTCCTGCTTTGCACCCTGTGCTTGCTGGGTTAGGCACCCGTCCCCCGACTCCATGACTCTGCTCAGGATTAAGCAGGTTAGAAAATGACATGACAGTTTATCATCTTTTCAGAGTACCCCCTTAATATTTTCCATCTCCTTTTTTGTCTAACTCCTGCTAGATGGGTATAAATTGTGATTCCTCTCTAGATATTTAAAACCATTTTTGTTAGTGATTTGTTCAAAAATGATGCATGGCAGTGCTTTAGAACTATTATTTTCCCTTGTGCATTTTAGTTCAGTTCTTGCTGTCCAGCTGTGGCATTTGGTGCCATTGCTACTCTCAAAGCTATTGTTCTATCTATACAATGAGACATTAGGCCGATTTGGATCCTTATATTTCAAAGGATACTGAGGCAACACCAAACCATGTTGTTTCTACAGTATATAAAGTTGTGGACTTCATCATATATGTATGAAATTGTAGAAAGCTTGGAGTGGAGTGAGAAGCCAATTGGCGTAGGTCAGCTATGACTTAGCGTGCTACAAAAGCCTACCAGAAGTTTGTTTTCTGCAGGATTAATATTTTCTAGTCATATTTCATATCTTATACCACATAGTCTAATTCATGATCATGGGAGACTGGAGTCTAGCCTGTCAACATCAGGAGCAAAGCAGGAACAATGGGATGCCAGTCTATTGGAAAGACCTTTCATATCTTTGTTTATATTACAATGTTTTGACTTTTCTTCATATTTAATCCATGAGAATCATTACAATTTTACCTTTATAGTGTCTTGGTATGTGATTTTTTTAAGGCTTTGAACTTTACTGTAATAATAAATCTAAATCTTTGTAACAGTCTATACCCAGTGAAAAATGTTCTACAAGAATAAATTGAATTGAATTGACAGACATGGTGGAGGGGTGGTGTTAATGCACATTGCCAGTAGTGCGGCCAGTGTGGGGCATCTACAGCAGACAAATTATTGATTGTGTTTGAGGCTGATGGGTGTTCCAGGGAAACCGTGCACACCAGGGAGCTCTAGATCTATTTGTGTCAGTTCAGAAGCAAGTTGAGAGAATGTGAGAACAAAGTGTCAGGCAGCAGAAATATAAAGAAGAAAAAAGGGAGAGGAGAGAGACAGTGACCTTCTGTTGAGCTGTCTTGTAAAAAGAATAAACATTCAGATGGTCCCTAATCCTTTCCCCATTCGAAACCACACCTTACCTACATTTTCATTTTTTGTAGTAAATCCCAGCCTGACCTCATTTTGGAAATAAAAAATGAAACAAATAAGAACCTGAAATACCAGAACCTTTGTTTAAAAAGAATAACCTTTGAGAGTATTAAGCATGCTTCTGGAAGATAAAAGCGAAAGTCCCTGTGCTCACATTGCTATGCTGGAATTTTCAATGGCATGAAGTAAGCCGCAGAGGGAAAGTAAAAAGCGTGCTTATGATTACCGTTATTAAAGAATGTGAACTTGGATTCTCTTTGAAGCCAAAGAATTCCATCAGGAGAAGGTGTTCCCGGAGATCCAGCCTTGTGCGAAGAGATGTGAGACTGTTAAAATTAAAGCGGTAGAAGATGCTATAGCCTGGAGGGCATTGTCTTTGTGTGATCACAAAACAAGCAGTGATCAGAATGGAATAGTGTCTCTACCCAAGTGTGCTTCCTGTTTCATTTTCCGTTTTAAGACTGAGTGTCTAATCCTCAGTCTGCAGCCCCACGCTGATGTCTATAGGCTTGTGCTGGAGGCGCCTGCAAACCTGTGTGTGTTGTAGTAATTAAATAATTTAATACTTCAGATGCTGCCCTATTGTTGTCTCTTCAATGCCAGCACACAGCAGGTGAGGCATTGATACTATGCCATCCTTAATTCTAGACTATTCTTTATCTTATTGAAGGGCCCACATGCCCTTTCTCCTTTCTGGCTTGAAAAAATAAGCCTAAGACTACTTTTTATCTTTTGGCTGCCTAATTTAAGCTTCATTGCTTCTAAAGAAGAATAAAGGCAGTATCACAAGGTGGTAATAACCAGCTCATTGGCAAACCTCTAGACACCGTGGCTTGAGGCCCTTCATGTTATAGCTCCACACCATAGGGTGTTCTCAGTCAGAGTGATAAGAGGGTACAAGACTCATTGTCAGAACTGGGCTTGGAAAGCATGGCTGTATAGAGGGGCATCTGTTGTGCCACCCAGCTATGAGCAAATAGAGTGGTTGAAACGGTTTAGCACAGCTCAAGAATACGGCTAATGCTTGAACAGACAACCTGGGCTGCTGAGTTGTGCTTTATCATGCCTTTCATCTATTCATTGTAATTATAACAGATACTATCTGTATTGTCCTTTGTCTTCTAAGTTTTAGGTTATACTCATGCTGTGAATTATACTTGTAGAGAGTTAAACCCATCACAGTGTGTTCATTGTCTCTTATATTTTATTATATTATGGTGATGTGACAGTTATCTTCCTCACAGAGCTTATAGATTAGTGCATCATCTTGTGTGTTATATTAAATTGCAAAAATTGCACCGTTGTGTTTGTGTGTCCCCACATGGCTCAGTATAGTGTGGTGTCTGCTTATGGATCTCATATTTTAAATCAGTGCTGTCATTTTGAAAAAATCAAGTTTTTTTTTTTTTTTGTTCAGTGATTAGTATTCAAGTATATTTTATCATAAAAGTGTTCTCTTTATATTGTGAAGGATTTTTAGGAAAACTGGGCTTATCTTGCGAAGGGGCATCATTTGAACTGATTGCTGTTTTGAATTGCTACTCTGTGTTTTCAGTTGGGCAGTAGATGATACTGCTTACTTCTATTTGTGCATTTTCCATTTGATTGGGTACTCTTAATCCTCAACAATTAATGGCAGTATTGCTGTACAATACTGTTTGATACCCGGAAGGGACCAAAGGTTGATTTCACATAATAAATAATGCCTATATTTCCATCCATCTGTATTTTAACCTACTGTACATGTTCCAATTTATGCTCACCCCTGACTCCAACCAACCCATGCCAGCACAGCGCACACTCCTTTACACATTTACACAGAGCCCACTTTGTAGTGATGGGGGAGATCTAAATACCAGATGAAATCCATATAAACATGCCAGAAGAGGACAATTACTAAACCCTGTATCCTGTAACTGTGAGACACCTGTGCTAAAAACGCAACCATCATGGCTCCCCTAATTCTCTATAACTGTGTTTGAAAATGGCACTTGTTTCCTCCTGTATCCCAGGGACTTGTGAGTTAGGTTAACTGATGACTCTACACTGGACCAGTGTACTCATGCGTTTCAGTGCATCTCTCCCTGCCTAATCTTAGTTTGTGCTTTGCACCTGATGCTGTCAGGATATGCTGTGGCTTCTTGTGACCTAGTATTGGAATAAATGGATATGAAGAAGGGATTGATGACAGAGTAATTTTTACAAATTGCTCAGTTATTATCATGCCAGATGATGAGCAAGGCAGCCATTTAGAGTGCTTATTTAAAAACTGTGTGGAGTTCCACTCTTGGATAGGTGCCACGATGCACATAAGACCAACCACTATTTATTGCACTAGTCAGAGCTCTGAGTACACTTAATGTGAAGTGAGCTATAAATATAAAAAATGGACTTAAATGATTTGGTCAAACAAAAGACATCCACTAGGAGAACTAACTCCGAAAGGAAGATATTTATAATAACTTTTATGATAACCTGGGGATTATTGCTTCTAATGCTTGCCAGTGAGTTTGGAGAGAAGCAGGTGCAAGTTGATAATTTGGAATTAGACATAGTGTGCTGGATGGCAGTTCTCATGTAAGCGTCTCGAATAGTCTGGATAGGTCTCATTGCCGTGGCCTCACTGGAGATGTTTTTAAAAAGCTGCCTCTGGAGAACAGCAGAATAGAAAGGGACAATAGAGAAGCAACCTTTTGCAGTTCTGCTGTGTGTGATAAATCAGGAGGGATCTGTGCTTACGCTTTATAATGTCACAGACCCTCTTAAAATTCCTTATTGGAATTCACTGTGGCCCATATATTATTCTCTATTTAAATCGCTTGGGCTTGCCTGACTTCGCAAACCACTTGAACTTTTGAGTCCCTAATTTATGATGTCACCAGCACCTCTCCACAGATTTAAATCTTTCTATTCAGAGCGGCCCACTTATTATTCTGCCTTCTGCTGTTCTCTTCTCTGCAGGCACATATTGACTGCACTTTCTTTGTTTAATACCACAGGGTATCATTTGGCTTGGTAATAGAGCTGCTGTTTTGTGCTTTGCTGGTTTTTACCATTGTGGATAATGGGTGGTGTCACAGGAGCCCCACAGCAGGATTCAGAGGGCTGTCCCCTGCCATGGAGGTTACGTTTTTTTTTATTTCTTTTCATTTATTTAGTTGTACAGTAGCAGGTGGATGATGAACAAAGGTAGCAAGTACTTAGCTTACATATTCCATCTTACTTTGTCCATGACTTTGTTTCCTTATTTGCATTCTAGGACCTTGGTATTCAGCCCTGTGCCTATCTTGTCTTTAACTGGATTCTTTATTTTATACCAATTCACATTACCCAGGTACCATCTTTTAACAGGACTCATTGTAGATGCTCACCTGCTATTCAACCACATATAATTATGTCTTGGAATGATGGCTGTAAATGGGAGACCTGTATTATTTTCTTCTTTCTATAATTATTTGACCCATTAAGACATTCAGCCAGTGATCAAAATTGGGACAAAAAGTTAAATGAGGGTTTCAACAAGGGGAAATTTTGACTTTTTACAAAAAAACTCATTAGATAGATATACATGCCCACTTTATTCTGAACAAACACCAGAATGTCTAAAAAGGAAGAAAATGAAAAAGAAATAAGTTCTGACTGGGCTGTCAGTCACAGTGAGGCATTATGCAATGTATTGCCTTTGGTATTAAAGAGCCCAGGTATCATTTCTTAACACACTTCTGCTGAATAATTTGTTGTCTTAAAGTACTCAGTGTTAGTATGGAGAAAAGTACTCAGTTTTGTTTTTAGTTCTCTCCTTTGCTATGACCTCCACTGGGTCCAGAGTGTGTCCTTTAACTGCATCTGCCCTTTTAATCAGCTTGTGGAGCCGGTGGCCCTCTATTTAAATAATGTTACTAGTCCAGCACACCACAGCATAGAAAATCATACTGGACATCACAGAGTTGTAGAAGATGTGAAGGACATCACTTCCCATGTTAAATGAACACAATCTCTAACAGAAGAAGAACCTGCTCTACCCTTTCTTATATAGTTCCTCTGTGTTACGAGACCAGACCAGCCTGTCATTGATGTGGACCACCTCTACCTGAATAGTGAGTGTTTTTAAGAAAGAAAAACTCCCCTTTGAGGGAGTGCCTTTTGACATTAACAAAGTCTTACCCTTGTGGGTGCATGGTGCCAAAGTCCTCTGCAGAATTGTTGATACCTTTGTGAAAACAGGCTTGGTGGTGGGGACACCCAGTTAATGACTCCAGAAAGTGTTGGTGCCTTTATAAACACTGCTTGTTTCTAATAGCATTTACTTTTACTTTTCTTATATATTTAGAAATATTTGCATGCTTTAGGGAAAAACCTAAGCAACATTCCTTTAATAAAGATCCTTCTATAGCAAACAACATCTCAAAGTGCTTTATAAATGCAAGTCCATAATAAAGCCCAGAAAGGTCCATGTGACTTGCTTGGGGGCACGCAGTTGGTATTACAGAAATTGAATGAGCTGCTATTCTTCAGGACATCTGTTACTTGTCTTCTTTAAGTGAATTCCTAGCATTATGTATGAATTTAAAATAATTCAAGGTGTATACAACAACAAGAAAGTGACTCGAGGTTAAATGTGTTAAAAATAGAGGGCAGGTAAACTCCTGTGTAATAAAAACAATGGCATCAGTGCTGTGCTATTTAAATGTATTTCAGAAGTACGTCACACATATCACTCTGCATTTCTGAGCAACAGATGGGCCTAAGAAGTCTAATTTATAATTACAAAGGACTAGAATTGAAGGGAATAACGGGCATCTGATTAACAACTTGATGTGCTTGAAACCCTTTAGTCTTAATGCAGTTCCCACCACAAAGATTGGAATCTCTTGTTTTAAGTAATAATGCCCTTGATGTAATGCATGAGAAAAGACAATATATAAGGTTGTGATTTATTGACGCAGATCTTTTGGAGAAAATGTACAAGTTGCAACTGTGTTTCTTGAGCAACACTTATCGTTTTAAGTTGTTTGAGAATGTTGTTTTATGTTAACCTTATTATTACCACCATACTGTGCATTAATATGGCGCCTTTAGCACAGACATTCTTTTTCTGTCAGCAATTATGCTCAGGGAAAATCTTTAAAGGCATGAAAATGTGAAAAGGCAATAATCATTAAGTAGTAATGTGTGAATTTTACCAGATTTGATATCACATAAACATGACTTGCGTAACAGGACTTGTAAATTGAAGTGAAGTGTGTTTTCCATTTAGTGCAGTGAAGTAGAAAACCCTTTGACTGACTGATTGCTCTTGGATCAAAAATAAGCCTTTGTCATCAAGGAACTAGTTTTTTGGAAATAAATCAAATTTATGTAACACTGACTTTAAGAAGAAAATGTGTAAAAATGCAGTTTCTTCTATCTTATAGCTGCCTTGCATTGTGCCTCAATTGATTTAGTTGCATAATTACCTTTAATGAGCATAACTCACATATTATTTGGATTACTTCAGTGGAAGGAAAATATTAAGTATTTATCAATAAGCAATTAGGACATGCTCATTGATCTCCTTTTTTTCAGAATGTCTGTTGTCAGTCAAGCTTAATAAAACCACTAAATACGTGTATTCAGTGGGCCGGTCTCCAGAGTCTCATAAGAGACTCGGTCAATCCAGCCACTCCAGGCACGCTTGTTTATCGTTCATTTGTTAATTTTGTCATTATCTAAATCCATCCATCATCTGAATTTGCTTGTTCTAGTTCAGGGTGACAGAGCATGTCACTGGGTGCAAGTCCAGAACAAACGTAAGAAAGGATGATGGCCATCAGACATTACCGTTACTCTATGTTAATTAGTGTTTTCGAAATCTGTTTTCTTATTTATTTTGTCTTTTTTCTCTTTCTTCATTATGTAAAGCACTTTGTGCTACATCATTTGTATTAAAATGTGCTATATAAATAAATGTTGTTGTTGTTGACAAACCAACACAGAGCAGACACCCACAAATACTCACACAGGGACAATTTGGAAATGCCTATAAAACTCACCCACGTCTTTTGATGTAATAGAAATAGAAGTACTTTGAGAAAACTCACGTGGACATTGGGAATAAATCTTGGTTGGTAAACAGAAGATTTACAGATTGGCCATTTTCTCCTGGGAGGCACTAAATCCATTTAATCTTTAGTTCAAATCTCATTTCAAAAGTAGACTGAAAAAGTAGTGCTGAGTCAAGTGAAGTGCAATCTTCTGCTTTCTCTCTTCCTTGTTTTATTAATGAAATTAGCTAGTGCTTAGTAAACAGGGAGTTGATGAAACCAGAAGGTTTCTAGATTAGAGACCCACTCCAATTCTATCCTGACCCAAATCCCTTTTCCCTTTACACAAATTAAGAAGGGCTCAATGCTTCTGTATTGAGCAAAGTATCTTCTCCAGGTGTCCTTCTGGATATTGAGTGGCACAGTGGCCAACAAGATTTGAGTGCTGTATTTTCCTGTTTCTAAGATAGTTCAGCAGTGGGTTAGTTGTGATACTTCACAGCTCCAGAGTTCTGGCTTTGAATCCCAGCTCAGTCGTTGTTTGTTTGAACATATCCCCTTCCTGTTTGTTCCTGTGGAGTTTCTGGTATTCCTCCTGTTCCACAAAGACCTGTGTGGCAACTCTGAATCTCCCCAAAGGAGTGAGTAAGACTGAGCAAATATGTGTGCCCTGCCATGGACTAGCACCCCATCCAGGGCTTGTTCATGTCATGTGTACAATGCTTACTTAATAGGTTTTGGCCCCTGCAACCTTGGAGAGCATTAGGCTGTTTAATAATGGATAGATGATGGGAATGTCCTAGTTCAGCATCTGAGGCAAGTCAAAGCATCTCTTTATGTTAATCACAAAATTGTGTTTTTTCATAGTTAGAAGTATCCAACTAAGAGGTTCACAGTTCAGTTACTCGTTGTGGCATTTAAGTCAGGTTTGCTCATCTTTTTAGGTAACTTTTGCTGTCTGGTTTAGAGTGTAAGAAGAAACCACCTTGAGAATGCTAGAAAAGCAGGATTAGTGGTGGTTCTGATTCCTTCATAAGGTGTCTGTGTGTGTGTTTATAATGCCCAACACTGTGAATGTAAGACCTTCCAAGTTCTCAGCTGACAAGACATTTTGAATCTGTTTCACCTTATAAGCTAGTCTTGGAACCTGCTTTTCAAGTGAACTACATTTGGAGTGGGTGATTTGTGAAATGTAATCTAAGGAAATAGCCATGCTGCATTGAGCTGACTTTTTCTGCAGTCTGACAGCTGCAGTTGAACATGCTGACAATAGCACCAATGTACCTGCTGGCACTTGACATTTTTGAAGCTGTGGGGACTTCTGTGCATTCTGTGATATTTGTGTTTGTGTGACAAAACTCATGCCAAATTGTCAATTCAAAATTCACTTCATATTTGCTTTTTTGCCTAGGCCCCAGTGCATTGACAAACCTTATACCCTTTAGAACCCAGTCAATTGTAACTTACTAATGAAAAGTTTCATGCTGTCTACTAGAAATAAGGAATTCATTTTTAAAATTGATAAAAACAAGAATACTATGAGTAAAGTTAATGCTGATTATAAAAAATACAGAACTAATTATCAGTTATCTAGAAGATGTAGGCATCAGAAGTAACCTACAAAACCAGATCACAAGTTGGTTAACCAGCAGGAGACAGAGTACAGATAAGAGGAGAACACTCCACATGGAGTGAGGTTATCAGTGAAGACCCTCTGGGGTTTGTTCTGGATTCATCACATTTTCTGATTTATAGTTATGACATTGATTCTGGAGTAGTTAGTTAACTTGTGAAATTCACAGATGATACTAAAATTGGAGGAATGGCATCCACTGAGAAGGCAGGAGAAATAATTCAAAAAGACTTAGAAAAGCTTCAGAACTGGGAAAGCACCTGGAAAAGGCAGTTTAATGTAGAAAAGTGCAAAGTGCTACATGTTGGCAAAAGGACCATCAATTATAAATAAAAGATGGGAGACACTGTCCTAAACAACGCAACCTCTTAAAAGCATTAAAAATTAATGTTGACACAACATTTTCATCATCTAAGCCATCCACGGAAGCTAGAAAAAAGACAAAATGTTAGGTAATAAATCAAGGAATGTTATGGTCAGACTATATAACACACTACTGAGACCGCATCAGGAGTATTGTGTGCAGTTCTGATCACCACACTACAAGAAAGACAGAGGAGTACTTGAAGTTGTGTAGAAGAGAAAAACCATGTGCATTTCAGGACTTAAAGACATGTCCTACTTTGACAGACTCAGGGAATTAAACCTGTTTATTCTCAAAAGGAGGAGACTACATGGGGGCCTAGTCCAAGTCTTCAAAATTGTCAAAGAAATTGATAAAGTAGATCCAGAATTCTTTCACCTACTTAAGGACACCAGTGGAAGTTAAGATGAAGAGCACTAAGGACTGAAGCCAGAAAGCATATTTTTAGACAAAGAGCTATGGGAATTTGGAACGAACTACCAAGCCATGGAGTTGAATCAGAAACCTTGACAACTTTTAGGAAGTATCTGGATGAGATTTTGGAGCAACTTAGCTATTAGCGAAACAAACAAGCTTGATAAACTGAATGGTCTTCTCTTGTTTGTCAAATTTCATATGTTCTTCTATTCTTAACTAAATCTTTATGAAATGAGCACTATTTCTGCTGCTGCTGTTCGGTTGGGTCAATTCCTGGCATATTCTCATTCTGTTTGCAGTTTGCAAATTTTTCCCTGGGTTCCTTTTGGCTGTCTTTGTGTTCTATGTGCTGTTGCATGGTCTACTCTTTTGCTGCTTGTCACACTACGACAGGCTTGGACACACTAGGCAACTTGATGTACTGCCAACTGTAATTTTCTATATTTGTGGTTGATTTGCTTTTCTTTTCCCTCCTTCCATTTTTCTCCCCCTTTTATTCACTCATCTCTTTGTCCTCTTGCTAGAAACTCTGTGTGCTGCAAATATTAAGCAAATTAGGAGATTATCTTTGAAAAAGACCTCAAACGGAGAGCCAGTCATTTTTGATTATCATTCTTCTTGAGCAGTACACTGATCTGTTTTGCCACTGCAACATGGCAGTATTTTTTCATCCACAAAGTGGAGTTGTGCTTTTTAAAATAAATCTTGGGGTTTTCTTGTCCGTATTTTAATGACACTTTAAGGCAGAAAGCCCAAGGAGCCTCCCTCCCCCAGCTGTTCTAAAGTCTAACAGCTGTAGTAACTTAAAATGCAGGTTTCAGGCAGTTTTGAAAAGATTTGGAAATATACACTGTACAGTGTTTCACCTTTCACAGCCTGTACTTCAACTGAGTACATTACAATGCAGTGAATAGATTATTCTTACACTGGGGCAACAGATTTCCAGACAACACTCTCTTACATTAAATTCATTATTGTTTATTATAAGCTAGTAATAAGACACAGCACATTCTTTGTGGTGATGACTGCTCTTTCTGTCTCTCTGTATATGCTCTTGGGATTCAAATCCATGAACCCACAGTGTGTCTGAAACATTCAGTGCGTCATATGGCTAAGCTTTGCGTTGCATACGTGGTGATGCTTCCTCTCTAATAAAATAATCAGATTTGGCCTGTAAACCGTACTACATAATCTTCCAGTATATTCTTTATTAATCTTTTCTGTTTGATGAATAGCGTTTCTCTTGATGCTTGTGTATATTGATGTATGATAATGCTTATGGCTAAACATTGTCTTATTATGCTATTAGTTAGCCCCCCTAGTGATATTTAGTGCAGTCTGTCTTTGTGATATTAGTCTTAATTATTTTGTAAAGCATCATATAAATTAAAGGTTTGGTGATTATCTGGGGATATTCAGCTCATTATGTTTTGTTTGTTTGCTGTTCTAATATTGCTGTAGATGGTTTTGTTTCCCTTTAGCAATTTGTTATTTGCCCATTCTGAAAGGTGGTACTTAAAGTAAACGTTAGTTCTATGGTGGGCAGCATGATGGTCAGCACTTGGGCCTGAAATGTACAGTAATTTTGGGGTGTTTTCTGTGTTGAGTTGCCTTTTCTCTCTTTTTTCCATATAGGCCTCCCCTGGAGACTCCTGTTACAATCCTAAAGTGTGCTTCTGAGTTGATTGTCAACAGAAGGCCCATTGTCTAGCTAGGTGACATGCCTGGTTTATAGATTAATTTGATAATTACCTGACTTGTAACACATCAATATGATGTCTACATATGCAATATCTAATTCCATATTTCCTTTTCTAACATACACATCTCCAAACCATAACATCATAATTAGTTTTTGTCAGATGTTTCTGTGTATGATCTTCATGCATAAGCAACTGTTGTACTGTTAGCTTATTAACTAGGCACCATAAAGGTTTGCTATCATAATGGAACGGAAAAGGAGGGGGAAATTAGTCTGGCACCCCAGGACCATGTTTACATCTTCTGGAAATACTTTTTGCTCTCTGATGTACAGGATACCAGTTTCTTATCTGTTATGTGTAGGGGAGGTGCAGTGGTTTATCCTCACAAATGGTGCAGTGGTAGTGCTGCTGCTTTGCAGTAAGGAGACTGTGGAAGATTGTGGGTTCGCTTCCCGGTCTGCTCAGTGAGAAGCCTCCTTCTGGGAGCGTCCTGCTTTTATAGTCTGTGAACCGGAAGAGGTTGTATCAGTTGCCTTTACTTGGTGTTTTCTCAGAGCCTCGAGTAGAAAAGGCGATAAGGTGGTTAGCGATTGTGTCCCCAGGTCTCTCAGGGTGGTAGTGTTTACCTTAGACAAGCCTAGAAAGTGACCTTCTGAATGTTGCTGAAACAACTTTATAAATTCTGGTGACAATTTTGGAGACATGGATTAGCATGGTTAAAAACCAGACTGGCATTGTTTGACTTTGATATTATGTTGTACATCCTGTATTACCTCAACATTGACTTTTTCAACAATGCGTTTATGGGTTTCTGTGCCTGTTAGACTTAAGAAGTTATCCAGCACTCATTGTGAATACTGTTCATTGTGGGCTATAAAGATATCACTCCCTGACATTCTCAGCAGTCTTGAAAATGTAATGAAACACTCTAATACACACAGGAGAGCATAAGCAAAAGTGTTAGCCATGCTCATAGATGGACAATTCATTCTACACCTCTTGATGTTTGTTAATCTGTTTGTATCACAAAATGCATGTCTGTCAAGTTGTATTCCCTTAGCGTTGGTGTTTGATTTAATGCATCAAGTGAGAAGCAATGAGAATGTGTGGGAGGCTATATATGTGTTAGACTGTCCATGCCTTGGATGCAAAAGCTGACATCCCAGCTCACACGTTTATGCAAGAGAGAGAACACAACTGTACAGTATGGAGTACAGACACACAAAACCTTTGTTTGAAATCTTGCATAGAATTTTTGTGCTTGTATGTTAATTATCATGGCAATAAAATGAATACAATACAATACAATACAGTTTATTTTTGTATAGCCCAAAATCACACAGGAAGTGCCGCAATGGGCTTTAACAGGCCCTGCCTCTTGACAGCCCCCCAGCCTTGACTTTCTAAGAAGACAAGGAAAAACTCCCAAAAAAACCTAGTAGGGAAAAATGGAAGAAACCTTGGGAAAGGCAGTTCAGAGAGAGACCCCTTTCCAGGTAGATTGGGCGTGCAGTGGGTGTCAAAAGAAGGGGGTCAATACAATACAGTACAGTACACAGAACAATTTCTCAATATAGTAAGAAATAAAAAAAAAAAAATATATAAATTTTAGAAGTACAGAGCAGAATTTAACAGTAGATGATATATCCCATAATAAGATTTGTATTTGTATAGAGTCCTGGAGACCTCATCCTTCAAGCTGCCTCCCCCATTTGGCCATTCCACAGCTGAAACAGTGCTGGGCCAGCCAATCCAATAGTTTTGAATGGCTAGCGCTTCTTTATAATGGGTGGCTCTCATCTCCCCAATGGCTGTCTGTGGCTGTATAGAGTTTGCAATTTATTTTGTACATTTCTACTCATTTCATCATAAGTCTCCTACAACAAACAATAAAGACAGATAATGTATACAACCTGTGTCAAAAATAATCAGGGAAAAGAGGCAAAAATTTCGACAGTTTTAACAATTTTGTCCCATATAACAAGGAAAGGGACTTTTGCGCTTTGCAAACCACCATAAACGATCGTCTATAGGTGAGGAGCAAAGGCTTTAGATTTGTTAAAAATTTTGATATCTAGTTTTCAATGGATCTTGATGTTTTAGGGTCCCCTGATACCAAAAACATTGATATCTCGATGATGGGTGTGTGTGTGTGTGTGCATGTTTCTGTGTGTCAGTTTCTTGAGGATGGACTAGAGCTAAAATGGCTGAACGGAAAAATACCAAAATCAAAACTTAAGCCTGATATGAGATAATGATGTGCTGATTAGTTTTTGATCCAAATCGTGCAAGAGAAAGAGGCACACTAGCGGAACCCTCAAATGAATTTTTCATAATATCTTGAGAATTACGGCAAATATCATAATTCTGCAATTAATTATGGATTCTTCTCGTCAGTTGTTTTTGTAATGACCTATTTTATGATCTGAAAGATCAGCATCAGAGCGGTAAATAATTCTAGAATAGTTCAGGTCTGAATTTTTATTACAAGTAATAATTCAACATGTATTACTCTCACCATTGCACTAAAACTCTGCTTTGACATTTAGATTTAATGTAATGTTATGCATAGTGACTGCATAAATGCTTACTCGTCGTATGACCGAAAATTGAGAAATGTGCTGCAAACACAAAGGACAATAATACCACTGCTAGCAAAATGCTTATAAATTAAACGGGCGAGTCCTGTAACCACTGAAACATGGAAGTTACATTGACTTGAAATAATAGTGCATACTGATAAAACACCTTGAATGGCTTGCAAAGGCTGTTGTGCTTTCCCTTGCAGTAGCATCACTGTTGCTGCTGATTTTGTGAAGATCAGCCAAAGCAAACAAAAAAAAAATATGTGGGTTTCTGGCACCTGTTGACCAACAATCACTTGTTTGTGTATGGTGAGTGACAGTTAATCTCAATGATGATGGCTTATGAATGGGTTCATTTAGGTAGACTGGCTAATGTTAGCACAAACATTATGTTAGGAAACCAGGTTTCCTGCTCAAAGTGTGGCCTGCTGATTACATGAGGTCCACAATCGTAAATCAAGGGATCTACAAGTTAACAGTCATTGTATTAAAGTGTATCAAAGTGACAGATACTGTACATCAGTCCATTATATAAGTACTATATTTATAACAGCCAGGCTGCTGTCTGACATTCATGCTATGAAACTGCCACCTTGGAGCACGCCATCTGACATTTCTTGTCACAGTAACTTTAGTGTTTCATTAATGTTGTCATGCATATCCAAATTAAAATGATTCCAAATGAACATAAGGAATACAGTATGTCTGCCTTCTTCACCCTTTTTATTCACAGGATCCTGTGTTCAGTCCTGACACATGTCTACTTTATTACAGTTCTTTAAATAAGCTGTACACTACTACTGTACATAGTGGGGGTATATGCACATGCTGCATCATATACCTCAGCAGGGCTTCTGGAGGGTCACAGTGGCTGCAGGTTTTTATTCTAACCCATTTTCTTAATTCAAAGCCAATGATTACTGCTGAAGCATTTCTTGGGCAAAATTTAGGTGCTTTTATCTTAACTAAGTCACTTGTTAAGATTCCCAACCCGTAATTATCTCTTTTAGTGATACAAAACTGCATTCACTGATATTAATTTGCATTTTTTCTTAAGTAGCTATCAATTAACAATTAAAAGCAAATGACAAAGGAACCAACAGTTACATCCTGGGGGCCCACTGTGTCTGCAGGTTTTCATGTCAACCAACTTCAACTTTTAATTGGACTCTTACCTTAATTTGGGAAGCTGTCACTTCCCAATTCTTGTGTTTTGGTGTCAGTTCTTGAATTTTAAACTGTCTTTGCTATTTCTTTATTGGATTAGAGCAAACATTTATATATAATACCAGTAACGGGGCAATGCACAATAATGTGCAGTGAATACACTTGACTTGAGCATTCCTAGTTTTCATCCACTTTCTCTGTACGTTTAGCATTTGTTTGCTCAGAGGTTGATGTGCTTCCTGCTTCGTGAGCAGTTCTTCTTTTCTTCACCCTAGCAGCCCGCTTCTTTTCTTCTTTCGTCGGCCTCTTTTTGCATTAAAACTGATTAAGTCAGTGTTTGTGTTGCAATTACTTAATTTTTCACTTAAGCTGGCCTTTAAGTCTTCAATCTGCCTCAAGAATGATTTAAGATATGAAGAGGTAGAGGAAGTGAATGCGAAGGTGGTAGGGATGGGAATGGCGCCCATACCCATGCGTCGCACAGCCACCCTGCTGGCTGCTGCCGAGAGTTGATTCTATAATTAAATAAAATAAAAATAAAAAGAGGAATAACCTTGGAGGTCAATCATCACCCTGAAAGCAGATAGTAGACATCATGTAGTATATGTGTACCAGATTTCAGGTCAAAATATTAAACGGTTTGCAAGCTACAGATGATTTAAAATCCTGGACAGACAAACGGGCAGCCACGGTAACATATTATATATGAAGATATATATAATTGAGTAGTTTTCACCAGTACTTAAAGTGAGGATTTCTCAATTTTGCTATTCAGAGTACCAGCAGTTTTTTTTTGTCAGCCAGTACTCATAATATGCAGTACTGGCACTTCTCATAACCCATTGGAACTCTAATGCCACACTTAATCAGTTAGAATCTTCTGGGAAGTGTAGCGAAAAGGAGAAAATGGTTTGGAAAAATCTGCGACCACTCCAGCCCCCCGACTACAGTAATCATTTTCATTTCAGTGTTGTTGCTTTTAGCTACTGTATGTCCTTGTATGCTTGTTGTGATCACCCCCTTTCTTCCTCTTGCTGATCCACTTGTTTAGACTCGGTATGTCTTTAGTCAGACATTTGTTAGTCACTACATAGGGTTCTGTTTTAAATGTCCCCTTGGAGACCCCATCTGTGGCAGTTGTAACCCTTTAATTCAGTGCGACCAGTCATGGCTGCTGCTGCTTCTGCTATGTTACTGTTGTCAGGTTTCACACTGTTATATCATGTTAATGGCTGAGTTACTGTTGGTCACTGGCTGAAATCCAGAGACTTATAATGCAAGTTCAGCAACTATAGAATGGACGTTTTCATATAAATACTTCAAGCAAAATAAATGTAATAATTACAATGCGGAATTATGTCAAAAAAGACAAAATTGGCCGCAGGCGGACTACTCTGTCTTTGACTAGCAAACGTACTCAGCAGGCAGAGGGGGCAAGAATTGCTCCTTAAAAATGACTTTCTACCCTGAACACAAGGGTTTTGATGATTCTACACTATTCTTAATTTGTTATGAAACTTATGCTGGATAAGCCTCCACTCATCATCCTTTTAAATAATAAAACACAAATGACATACATATTGAAAGCAGCTTCTGCGTGTTCTGCAGTGGGTGCACTGTTGTCATCCTCTTAAGAAAGTTCCATCCATCCATTATCTAACCCGCTATATCCTAACTACAGGGTCACGGGGGTCTGCTGGAGCCAATACCGGCCAACACAGGGCGCAAGGCAGGAAACAAACCCCGGGCAGAGCGCCAGCCCACCGCAGGGCACACACACCCACACTCCAAGCACAATTTAGAATCGCCAATGCACCTAACCTGCATGTCTTAGGACTGTGGGAGGAAACCGGAGTGCCCGGAGGAAACCCTCGCAGGGTAGACCTGGGAAGCAAACCCAGGTCTCCTTACTGCGAGGCAGCAGCGCTACCCACTGTGCCACCGTGCCGCCCCTTAAGAAACTTTCAATAAGGAAATGTATATTAGTCATGCTCAACTTTATATTCTTTTACCTCAGAAAAAAATAACACACAACCCTCTAAATAGAAATTTTGTTTAGACAAATTGTCAGACTTATCTTCTCAAACACCGTTTATCTTGCTTTTCATTCAGTTCCACATTTTTACATCCTTTTTATAAGTTCTGTCATTTCTGTTTTAACTGTTTATTCAGAAATTAGATTTTAAATGATTCTCAGCAATAAACAAGCAGTTTTTACAGGTACTGTGTGCCTTTCTTTAATAAACTGCCAAGGGTGTGTGTATGTGATTAGCTGCCTGTTCTTTCCATTTTCCCCTGGTTTGACAGTTTTAACATGGCACATGTAGCTATTGTTCCTGCTAACCCATAGAGTCTAAAGGCATGTGAATTGGCCACAGGTCAGAGCAGGCAAAATGGATGTCTAGAGGCTCCTGACTACATTTGTATTCTATTAAGGCTGAAGTGAAGATTATTTGGGTGGAACAGGAGGTTGTGTAATCCCAGCCCACACTCCACTCATCCTAATAACCAAGGCCACATGTGTACCCCTTCACCATCACTATTACACTTATATTGCTGCATGGAGCAGTTTGTGCTTGCTAGTAGATGGACTCATCTTGTTGTGTCACACTCTGTGATCGGTGTACAGTGATCATCATTGTGATATAGTAGCTATGAATGCATGGATCCTCAGAAGATACTGAGGCACAAATACAAGATACAAAAAGGATCAGAAGTCCTGAAATCAAGGGGAAAAGAAGGGATAGCTTGAGAGGTCACATAAAGTGGAACACTTTTTCAAAGAAGAGTGGTACACAAGCTGCAGTTCAGCAGTTGATCATAACACCAAACTGAGTAATCTAAATTCAAAGAAAACATTTTAGAACAATATAGCTATTAGCTAACCAAATTAGCTTGAGAGAGTAAACTAGTATCCCTTCATGAGTGAAATACTTTGCGATCTGAAAGAGATCTATGCACAGAAGGAGAGTGTATTTCATTTCTTTACTGGAACTCTGTCTTGGCTAAGGAGATACTTCAATTACAGAACTTGACCTGCAGATGTGCTTATGACACTGGGAGAGGCATGTAAATATTAAATGTGTGCTAAATGTAAACCATCCATCCGTTTTCCAACACGCTGAATCTGAACACAGGGTCACGGGGGTCTGCTGGAGCCAATCCCAGCCAACACAGGGCACAAGGCAGGAACCAATCCCGGGCAGGTTGCCAACCCACCGCAGTAAATGGAAACCATACATGTAAATATAAACCATATGTAAATGATTTCAAGAGGTATTTCACAAGTTCATTTGTATGGCATTGGGCTGTATTTTGCTCTTTTGCTCCTTGAACATCCTTTTAAAACTATTGTTAAAGGCGATGGCACCTTTTTCCCCTTATGTGATATATTAGCAGTCAATCTGATGGTCTCCTGCACATTGGCAGCCATAGTAAAAAAGAATCTCACATTGTCTTCTGTTGGAACAAACGGGGCGTTGTTCGTGATTAAGTATTACTGATTCATTGTAGCTAAAATTTAATATGAGGAAATTACCGTAATGGGTAGCACGGTTGCGCAGTTGTAGTGTTGCTGCCTCACAGTCAGGAGACTTGGGTTCGCTTCCCGGGTCCTCCCTGCGTTGAGTTATGCATGTTCTCCCTGTGTCTGCGTAGGTTTCCTCCGGGAGCTCCGGTTTCCTTCTACAGTCCAAAGACATGCAGGTTAGGTGTATTGGCGATCCTAAATTGTCCCTAGTGTGTGTGTGTGTGTGTGTGTGTGTGAGTGCCCTGCAGTGGGCTGGCGCCCTGCCCGGGGTTTGTTTCCTGCCTTGCGTCCTGTGTTGGCTGGGATTGGCTCCAGCAGACCCCCGTGACCTTATAGTTAGGATATAGCGGGTTGGATAATGGATGGATGGATGGAAATTACCGTAACAAGTATTTTATGGTAAATTGCAGTAAGATATAATATACTATTCATTAAATCCTCTTTCAGAACAAGACTTTATTGTGCTTGAAATGTCAGATCAGACAGTGCATATTATAACTTAAAAAATGTGTGATAAATTTTTCACATTTGTTGTGTATGCTTATTGAACACAAAAACAGATATAAAGGAAATTTATAAATAGTTTTATAATTTTACGGTTCCCTAAAGAAACAAACAAAAAATAGAGAATAAGGAAAAATGTTGCATACTCTACTTTCTACACTCCTCTGGAAGGAATGATAGTATAAACACAAAGACCAAGCTCCAGGTTATTGTGAATTGGGAGTCCCAAGCACTAAAGAGTTCCAAAACCCATAGTTCTCAACACTTTCAATAATGCCCACTAGAGGGGGATGTCACCATCAAACCCTGGCTAGTAATAAGGGCAAGCACTGAAACTTTATAAAATAAAATATTTATTCATTACAAAAGGTATTCCAATCAGAATGATGCTCCATGGAAGACAAAGGCAAAATGGAATTTCCTGTAACAAAGGCAATCCAGATTGAACAGTCACGATACAGAATCCATATTGTGTGGTTGAAGACACAGCAATGACACAGATGCAAAAGGCATAAGCAAAACAGAAATAACTCGCTGACTCCAGGGCGCACTCTCAGTGAGCTGCCAGGAACTGTGGAAGAACCAGCTTTAAAGGGTGGAGGGCAGTTCCTGGCGGTGAGTGGCAAGTGGCCCCACTGCTTGGGGTCCATGCACAAAACACATGGAACATAAAAAAGCAGCTTATATACATAGATGAAAACAACAATTAAAGAAAGACGCGTAAAATCACCATCAAAAAGAATAAAACATGAACAAAAGAGATATAAAACATGAATTTGAACACCTGATTGAAACATGACACGTGTATGTACGCTTTCTGGAAGAAATGTTTAAAAAAAAAAAAATGGAGGAAAGTGATAGATCCTAAGTACCATATATGTTATCGCCATGAACACGTATGTCATGTATCATGTCAGATATTAATTTCAACTAATTGACAATTAATGTTAGGTAATTGTTGCAAAATTTGTGGAGTAAAATGATCATATATTCTAAGTTACATTTTATTTTTGTGGATTGATATAGTGACTGATCCTTAAGCTGTCAGATGTAGGGGACTGAGAGCTGGTGTATCCATGATCTAAATAATGAATATCTGTCTTACAGAGATCAAAGAGATGTGCATTAGGATCAGCTACACAATCAAAGGTAGAATCTCAAAAGTAAAAGATATAATAAGTGGCAATTAGAAAACAGGAGACACAGTAAAAGATGTAAGTGGTAAAAGAAACATTTTGTACTAGACAAGAACAGTAAAACATAAGAATGTATAACATGAAGGAAGCATATAAATACATGGTAATATAAAATCTCAAAAGACTTGAATAGCAACAGCATCAAATGTTAGATAAAAAAATACAAGGCAATATAAGGAAAAGCAAATTGAACAAAAAATAAAAAACAACGCACCACAAATGAAAATGTGTTATTAAAATATATCAAAATGTAAATAAAATGATGATAAAACCAATGCCTGTCTTTTGGCATTCACAAAAGTATGCTGTTTAGTATCTCAGAGTCCAAAGATGAAGAGGCCTTTAGCCAGCAGTACAGTAGAGGATGAGTTAAAACCAGCGTTTAATTTAGTTTTTAGCTTTAAAGATTGCCAGGAAATATGTCTGACCACAGGCAAATGATTAACAAAAGTGAATCTTAATTTCAGGTTGCCATTATGATGTCTGACACTGACTTCTCACAATTGCTGGGCTTGTGTTTTGTTTCAGCAGCCACTACTACTGTGGACAGACATTTCATCATCATCCTCCACAGTAGCAATGTTCCCCAGTTCTCTCTGATGACCGTAGATTCACATATACAGACATTGTGAATAACAGTAATACACAGGCCATATTCTGAAATGTTACAGCAACAGATAGTTGGGTGACATGGTGTGGGTAGAATTCATTTATGATACCCAGCTGCATGCATTGCCAGTTTGGTGGTAGTTTGGGCACTCAGCAACAGATAACAATGAGGAGATGCTGTCATCAATAGTACAACCATTCAAGACAAGCTTAACAGGTTAACTGTTCCGAAAGCATGATTCTCAAAACCTTTTCATGTGCCTGCCATCTTACAGGATTGTCTGTCATGTCAGCACCCTTCCTAGTCTTCTAACAGCATGCACAGGATGTTTATGTATGGCAGCTACTTTCTGATCCACATCTGTTTCCATCGCCTTCTTGGAGGAGCTGTGACAATGTTTTTCTGGACTTGCTACATAACGCACTTCATGTGTAAGTCCATGCTGAGATGAATTCACTTACATTATCAGTCACTGGAATTTTACTCCACACTAATGACCTCGATGTGTAGCCCCATTATGGAATAATTATTTCTTACTTACATGACTCTGTATTCTTCTTTTTCTCAGAATAACTTAAATTGATACTTTTGTGCACAACTGTTCCTTTTTTTGTCACCAGATAGGCTGTACGGGGCAACATAATGCTACTTCTTCACATTTTCAGAGTGCTTGGTGCAAATACTGATCTGGGGATTGTTTATTTGGTGCACACACATCCCAAAGACATCCATTACTCAAGTAAGTGAGTGAGTTTGTGTGCTCATCACTCAACTAGTATCCCTCTTGGCTTAAAGCAAGTAGTAAAGTATTTGGCTTGCCATGTCTTTATTTTATTGCCTTTACTTTGTTTAGTAACTCATGAAATCATCCTACCAAGAATTTTGGACAGGAGACTGGTAGGTTATGTGATATCTAGAACTAGTGGCTGTGGTTGGCAGATATCCCATCCATTCACCTGGGAAAGAGCTGTGATGTTTGAGGTAGCTAACCTGTTTGGGGTCTTTCTTATCCATGGCATACTGAAGGAGTCATTTGGATAATCGTGGAAATCTCCTCCCATAGCTGTACTGCTATAGCTTATCTGGAGAGCAGTCATACGATTATTAAACAGTCTGAACCACAGTGAAGACCTCCTGGATGGACATTGGAGTAGTGGAGCTGTGCAGGGAATTGTAGGTCAGAAGGTAGAATCTACCATAAGTATGAAAGAGGTGCATTTCTAAAGAGGAAATGGAGTATTGGCAGTGGAACTTTATTTTTGATTTTTTTTTTTCATTTAATCTACAACAAATAAAAACATAATGAATACTAGGGTGCTTTGCCCCCTGCTCACTTTGCTTGCCCAACCCCTTCCTCCTCTAACCGGGGTGTGTTACGTGCCAGCCACTTTACATCTCTGCCTCTTGCGTTGTGAAGAGGGGGGCTGAACGCACGCTAAGGAGACACGGTCGCTCCTCTGAAACCCCCTCTTAAACAGTGATACAATGGGAAACAAATACATTTTTTTTACCTCCTCTATGCTCGATCAGCTGGCTTGCTGCTGCTGCTGCTGCTTGTGCCGTGCTCTGTGATCTGTTTGTCGCGAAGTGCTTCGAGCATTTAAAAGCCAGTACAGCAGCTGTCCTCCCACAGCTGACCTCCTGGTCTCACAGGACGTTAAAGAGGCTCTGAGAAAATCACGTCTCGACCCAAGATCCATCCATCCATCCATTTTCCAACCCGCTGAATCCGAACACAGGGTCACGGTGGTCTGCTGGAGCCAATCCCAGCCAACACAGGGCACAAGGCAGGAACCAATCCTGGGCAGGGTGCCAACCCACCGCAGGACACACACAAACACACCCACACACCAAGCACACACTAGGGCCAATTTAGAATCGCCAATTCACCTAACCTGCATGTCTTTCGACTGTGGGAGGAACCCGGAGTGCCCGGAGGAAACCCACACAGACACTGCAAACTCCACGCAGGGAGGACCCGAGAAGCGAACCCAGGTCCCCAGATCTCCCAACTGTGAGGCAGCAGCGCTACCCACTGCGCCACCGTGCCGCCTCGACCCAAGATATTTTTATATAATAGAGAGATGTATAACACTGTTAACAACAGACCAAATTAGATTTTTAATACATTTAGGGTCACTTTGATCATTTTAAAGGAAACAAAATCAAGTTTTTAAAGAGCCAAGTTAAATTTTAAGACAGGGATTGGCACAGGCTTTGAGAAGCGTTTTACTTAGTTTTTATATCTAAAAGGAGTAAACTTAGGAAAGGTGTATTTGTAGATGTAGGTGTATTTAGTAGACAAAAACGGTTCTCTTGATTGGACTGCCTTTCACAGATACACAGGCTTTGTACCATCATAGAGCAGTATAAGTCACAAGTAGCATGATTTAAAGGAAGAATCTGTGCTATATATTGCAGGAACATAAGGAGATGTGATAGGGTGGGAAACAGTCAGTGAGTCAGTTGAAAACAAAAGCAGGAACTAAGGAGACAGAGAAGATGAGGCTGAAAAACATTTTTATACAAAAGCACAATGCAGACTGATGAAAAAACAGTATACTCAGAGTCAGAAGACTTGAAGATGCTAGGCAAAAGAAAGGTCCAAACACGAGAAGAAACGCCAAGAATCTGCAAATCTGAAAAATAATTGGTGTCAATAATGGAGAACCTGCGGTGGGTTGGCACCCTGCCCAGGATTGGTTCCCTGCCTTGTGCCCTGTGTTGGCTGGGATTGGCTCCAGCAGACCCCCGTGACGCTGTGTTCGGATTCAGCGGGTTGGAAAATGGATGGATGGATGGATAATGGAGAATTGAAGGAATTGTGTTTTAAGGAGTAAAGCAATCCCACAATACCACAGGATTCAAGTGATGGCTGAGCTTCTCCTATTATTTAGTGAATTTAGGTGATGGTCATGAGAATAGACACAAAGAAATAGGAGTACAGCTAAAGACACACTCAGACATTACAGAAAATGACTTCAGACCCGATTGATGCTTTTCTTTGTTTTGTTTCAGACAAAACGTTTTCTCACTACTGATTTCCATAACTTAAAATTAAGGGATACCCATACATGGTTGAAATAGTGTCAGTGTTTTTTAGGGGCTGGCTAAAAATATATTAAAAAACACAAATTATCTTTTACATCAAGCATCAGGTCTCTTGCATGATATAGCAGTATTAATAGCAATAGTTTACTTGTATAAATCTTTGAAATGAATGTATTATTTTGCTGAATTGAATAACATTTTACCATACCAGTCTTTCTGAAACTGTGGTGCTTTTGTAAAGTGTTACAGACAGTGTTTTCACTAATGGGATTACTTCTGTGTGCTTGACTATTCAGTGACTCCTATTAGTCATGGGCACTGTGCTAATTTACTTTGTGTTTTTAACCCAGCATGCATTATTACTGCTTGTATATTGAGTTCCCTGTATGCAGTGGGCATTTGTCTCACTAGCCATATTCTTGTTTTAATCCTGAAATGTCCCAAAGCTCCCACCGTTCCTTCATCAACCAAACAATCTTTAGTTTATGCAGAGCCATTCACTATCACAAGTTGATTTTAACAGCCAACAAGGATAGATTTCAAAATAAATTGTAACACCCTTTCACAATGGGGCATGGCTCTGCCTGAAATAAACATGGGGGTTATATTTACAGTGGACAGTTATTCAGTGATAAACATGACATGTATGTTGATGGCAAAAATAATCTGGTTTTGAAATGAATAAATGCATTCAAATTATAAAGTAATACAATATTATGAAATGAAATATGATCTATACGTTGGAAGCAATGTGATGCAGCATCCCGAATCTGTGTAGTCAAATCCAGGGCTGTGGGAGACTGGAGCGTATCCTGGCAGTGTTAGACACAAGGGAGGAGATAGCACTGGACAGGGTGCTCATCCAATGAGGGGCTTACTCATGCATGACCACATACCCATACTCCTACAGGACCAATTTGGAATCACCTGTTAACTTAATTTGCATTCTTTGGAGATGTGGAAGGAAAATCCAGACAGTCGCGGGGAGATCATGCAAACTCCATACATATAGTGCCCTCCATAATGTTTGGGACAAAGACATTTTTCCTTGATCTTCCTGTCTGCTCCACAGCTTAAAACTACAAATCAAACAATTCAGGTGTGATTAAAGTGCACTTTGCAGACTTACATTTAACAGTATTTGCATAGAGTTCAGTCACTTCATGTAAAAATTGCAACACTTTTTATACATGTCCCCCCCTCCCCGTTTCAGAGCACCATAACGTTCATGAAGTCTTTTGCAGATAGTAGTCATGACACACACACATCCATCTGCCTCCTCAAGACTGTCTCTGATCTGTTAAACATGAGTTTGGGGCTTTTTCTTTACCGTAGTGAGGATTCTTCAGTCATCAGAAGTGGAGGTCTTCCATGGCCTACCAGTAGTTTTGGGATTTACTGAGCTCACCGTTGCATTCTTTTTTCTTAATAATATTCCACACAGTTGATTTAAGTAATCCTAAGATTTTACTGATGTCTCTAATGGTTTTATTCTTGTTTTCTACCCTCATAATTGCATCTTTCATTTTCATTGTCACAATTTTTGTCCACATGTTGAACAATGGCAACTAAAGACTCCAAAGGTAGTCTGTAGGTAGGAGCAAGCCGAGGTATGTTATGGCTGCAGTAATACACTGTATTTTGAGAATTTGTCTTTTTTGTGTCCGATTAGATTATAGAATTATGGTAATTCCTTGATGGGTAGTAACCTTGAATGCTGGCATGTCTGACTCAACCTCCTAGTTCAAGATAGATCATTCATACTGCTCAAATATGAAGAAAAGCTGCAAAAGCAGGAGTTAGGCAACAACTCTTTGTTTCTTCCTTTGTGTTGCACTGCTCTTCCACTCTAAATTTAGCCTCACCCAACACCCCCTGCAAAGCCCTTTTTATATTACAGTAGACAGACTGCTGGAATGTGTCACTGGTTTGCAAACTGTGACATGAGGTAGAAAAGGAAAAAAAAAGCCCACTGGGACCTCCAAGGTCAAAATTCTGGGTTCCAAAGTAGTCTATCTTGTCCATATGGTCCTAGAGATCAACTTTGCCAAATTTGGTCTAGATCAGTCAAAGGGTATAGGATTGTACAAGTAACAGATAGACATATATATATATATATATATATATATATATATATATATATATATATATAATATACATACATAGATAAATATATAGGCATTATAATGGCAAAATTATGTCTTATTGCTGCTCAATGCATCAACCTATTTGTTGCCCCATATGGACATTTAATGTAATGTCTTCTTTTGTGCACATCACAATTCCATAATCAGTAACTACATTTTGCAAGCACCCTGCCAGGACTTTTGCACAGAATACCAAAGTAAAGAATTCCCCTAATTCTACAGCTACTAATGACCTTGACTCTCATATATAAGAGCTCACTTTTGACATGTGCCAACCACCCTTGAATACAAAGCAGCTTGATTGACATGTTGTGCTGAGGGGGCGGCACCATTAGGAAAAGCCTCCCAACTTCCAAACAACTCTTGAATAGGTATGGGATGTGAACCAATAGGACACTTTTTCTCCGAGGAACGCACATCAGTTACTAAACATTGTCACTTATCATTTTTCAGATTGAGTTTCATTTGGATAAAGAAAATCAATGCTCAGAATAAGACATCCTGCAAAATTATAGCCTGGAGGAGAAAATGATCCCTTATTTCTTCAATAGCAGTTAACTTGGCAGTGATATAAGGATAAGTAGCTGTAACATTTAATGATGGGATGTTTGCACTTGTTTTTGGTGACTCGATTTGACAGCTTTGATAGATAGACTTGGCTGCCTGTCGGCGCTGCATCTCTGTTGTTATTTGTGTGTGCGTGCATGCCCTCATGTGTACCCGTCTGTGTTTTTTTTTCTTTTTATTTGATGAATGATTAATTAGAAAAAAATAATCATTTGTAAATTATGAGTGAACCAGACGTTTAGCCTCGCCTGTAGGGAAATCATTGTTCTCTGCTCCTCTGTACGCAGTTTGAGATGTAGGCTGTGTGATGAATTTACATGAAGAGCCCTCGCCGGAAAGACAATTCTGCTAATGAAGAACAATATCGTGGCGGAGACACACAAACACTGCAGGGAATTCTTCTTGTGTAGGCTAAGATGATGTGTGCTCTGTGTCCCAATATCAGGGAATTCACACGGTGGTTCCTTTTCCAGTAATTGTGAACATATTTGTGCATTATAAGAACCTCATTTATTTTCCCTGTAAAACATTAATTGGCAGATTTGAATTGACCTGCCTTAAGGTAGTCTAGGTGTGCGTGCCCGGCAATAGACATGTATGATTGGTTCTTGCCTTGTGCCAGGTTCTATGAGAATAGCCTCTTGCAGTCTGCAACTATAAAGAGGATTGAGTGAAGTTGATTAAATGAAAGGTGGATTGTATGCGATGTAAGATTTGGATGACAATATATACTGTGAATGGTGCTTAAATGCCAGTTAAAAACCATCTATTGGATGGACGGTGTACTAGGAGAGTTCACAGCCCCTCATGCTGCATATGGCTCTGTGTCTGAGCTGTGCCAAGCCCCTCAGGTCATCTTAAGTCCAATGTTCCGAACCTGTCTTTGCAGTCTGCTTATGAATTAGAAGCTTGTAATGGAGACAAATGAAACTGAATAACAATGAGCTCTTTCTCTTTATGATTAAAAATGTCATTTAAACTAAGGAAACATCAGTCAATCTGACACATGAAGATTTTTCTATTGTTGCCTATATGAAAAGAAATTTAAATGAGCACTCATATATTTGCTTCTGCCATGTTTCTTGCACAGTCCATATAGTAAACCTCACCTAGATGAAGAGACACAGTCATTAGCTTTCCAGCGATGTTGATGGCTGGCAGAAGCTCTTCAGAGTAATCATAGCTCAACAAATGCAAGCACACAAATTTTTGCAAAGGCAAAAATGAACTGAATAGAAAAACCTTAATTAGCAGCGTTTCCGGTGAAGGTCAGAATCGACATGACAGCACAGTGTCAGTCCAATATAATGAAGATGGATGGTGTTGTGACCCTGCCGGTGGACCGGCCTTGTGAACCAGAGCTCAGAGTGCATCAATTATTACATCCCCTGAGTGATTTTTTTTTGACATTCCTTCCCCTTAGATTATACTTGTAAAGAAAATGGCGAGTAATGACGGGCAGCATACAGTGCTCCTGCTATTTAGGAAATTGTGTGAGTGAAAATCTTGGCTTCAATTCAAGGAATGTGTGAGGTGTTCACATGCAAGCAACATCAGGGCATGTCCTTACCAGTTATCTCTGACCTCTGGCAAATCGGTCCAGCATGCTATACTGCCCTTTGGTACTTTGACTAAAGCTCCAGCAAAGGTTTGAATTAAGCTTTGCTTTGCCTTCCTGTCCCTGTATACAGTTCACAAATCAAGAGCGCTGACACATTTCTTACAAAAGCCACTTTATTCTTTTCAAGCTGAGCACTTAATGAGATCTTGCTTTACTACCAGGGGAAGCACAGGATGCTGATGCTGCTGTAACACTTTGATGGCAAGTATGTGAGGAAATACAAGCTTTAGCTGAAGCCTTTGAGTCCGTTATTGTCAGAATGTTTTATTTTTGAACCTTTTGTTCCTTCATGCTGGGTTTAGAACATATCTTCATGGGTGAGGAGCTACTTCTCTATCCTCAACACATCTCTCCCAGTTCTAAGCCCCAGGATTGATAATTACAGTAAGGGTTTTTCCCTCCTATTTTCTTATTGATTCAATTTGATTGATTTGCAAAGTGAGGTTGGAAGGGACCAGGGGCCTCATTTATAATGCTTGCGGATGCTCAAAAGAGGCTCGAAATGTGCGTATGTAACATTCCCTGCAAACGTTGCGATTTATAAAAGAAAATTTGACAGGGGCACTTGCATATATTTATGGCAACTCTTACCCTGGCATATGCAACATTTCAGAGAAACTGCGAAATAACGACACCCTTGATCAAGTAGGCAAATTCAACCTAACCATGTAAATGACGGCTCATATATATAATAATTCATGTTACTGAGCCGTTCTTATAATGTGCTTTGATGCAACAAACATTAAACCTCATACTTGTGGAGCATGATGTACAGTATAGAATTTATGTTAGTTCCCTTTTAAGAGAACTTGTGATTCATTCATTCATTTTCAGGCAAAGTAACATGTTAAGACGATTTGCTGATGGTGCTATACATGATGACTGGGTTGTTTGTAAGGTAACAATCTATACCACCTCCACCTGATTAAGGCACCATGCAGCCCACTGAGATGATGGAATGAAGGTATCTCAGTTGTCCATGAGACCAACTTCAAATCCTATCATGAGAAGCATGAAAACTAAGAGGAAAAATTTGAGTACATTTACGTTAGGTTTGAATGCAAAGGGCTGGGCGGACCTTTGGCCTTGGAACCCCTGCAGATTTTGTTTCTTTTCTCTAGCCTAACTGGAGGGTGTTTTTTCCTCTTTTTTCTGTCCTCCCGGCCATCTGACCTTCTGTTTTGTCCTTATTTATTCTTTAATACATATTGCCTAAAGTTAACTTGTTTCCCTTCTTGCAATTTTCTTTTGTCATCTCGTAAAGCACTTTGAGCTAAATTGCTGTGTAAAAATGTGCTACATAAATAAATGTTGTTGTTGCAATTGGCTGAATCCTCAATTTTATGTTTTTCTATGACCAATACTATTCATTGTAACAATAACAACAATCATGTCATTACATTTTCCAGATAATAGCATCTACCTACTGAGATGCTGGGTGCTTATGCCTTTGCATGTCCCCCCAGAGCACAGAGTACAGGTGTTACAATGCTGCGCATGCTCTTATGTGTTTGGTTGTAGAGCGTACCATAGGACTCCTTAAATAAAGGTAGCAAAGCGTGGATGCGTCAGGTGGGATGCTGCTCTACCAGCAAACTGCGGTCTGCAACATTGTGATTGCATGTGCTGTACTACATAATGTAGCACATCATAATAATCAACCAATCCCCCGATCTTGTCAATATGGAGCCAGATGACCCCATTCCCCACCTACCTACTGAGGTAGCTGTACTTCCTACTGAGGTAGCTGTACTTCTTCCTATGAAGTAGCATAAGAATGTGATGTGTCACATGTGATATTAACAAACGGGTGGACGAGAATATTTTTAACGACTTCTTTTAATGCGTCCGATATTTCTGTAAGCATCCCCCTGATTCCTCCTGTGCTCCCAGCCCACAAGTCTGGCAGCTGTATTTGACGTCCTAGCATGGTTATTCAAAGGCACATGTAACATTTTTTTTATTTTTTAAACTAGTTTTCTCTGCAGCTTTCACATGTGCTATATCTGTATCCTTGGACTGCTCCGGTACAACACCACATAGTATCAAATTCACAGATGGCTCAGAACTCAGAGTATGATTTGCTCTTTCCTCTTCCCAATTTACTCATACTTTGTCGGTGATGGGTTGTCCTTTTCTGTGCATACATCTTTGAGATCTGTCCATTTTGTTTTTTCTGTCATGGTGTGCCTGTTCGAGCTCACTGCTTTCACAGCAGCAGTAATCTGTTGCCATCCCCTATATTTTTGTTGTTTGGTGACACGTGTACTTAAACCAATAAATTAAAAGTCCTTCTGCCTTTATTTCTGAGACAAGGATTTCAGTTTTGCTGTCTTCAAAGTTATGTTTTTTTCTTCTCTTCTCAGTTGTCACCATTGTCTAACTTTATAGGTAGCTCTGTTCTTTATATATGTAAGAGGCTGATTAGCGTGGTGTATATATGGTTGCTTTAGGATGGTGACCATGCGGAGTTCTAGGCACAGTCACAATCGCACATTTACACGATGATTTGATTGTGATTTATTAAGGGAAAACTGCATAGAAATGTAGGTACACCAGGTTTTATAAATCTGACTTATATATATGCATTTTCCTGTTTTTTGCCGTATGCCTATTCTCACACTAGAATCCACTGCAAGTTTTATAAATAAGGAATTCTCAGACATGGATATTTTCTTCTTGTTGATATCTTCATGGCTGTGCACTTATACCTTTCTCATCCTCCTTCACTGATGTCACCACTTCTTTATGCGTGTACTTCACAGACACTAGTTTAAATCTCATCATGGTTAATTTGTTATGGTTTTTGTGTAACTAATCCTCAGGCTGCCTTCTTGCTGAATTGTATGAGTGTGGATGGGACACATAGGCACTGTGTCTGTCTTCAGCACAGCTCTTCCTTTTTATTGATGTTTATGGATGATATGGACAAACTGACCCTACTGACTGTAACCCTCTTGAAAAGGGTAGATTGTATCACACATCCTTGTGTACATTACTTAAACTTCTCATTAGTTGAAAAGGATGAGTTTGAAAAGCACATCTTCATAGCCATGTATTCATACCATCTCCATTGCTCACTGATTTCAGAGCTGGTCAGTGGATGCTTTGCTTTCCTTAGCATTTCTCAGGCCTGCCCCTTAGCTGTATAATAATAACTACAAAGAGGACTATTTAATTTATGTTAGGTAGAATGCCCAAAGGGGACTGGGCGGTCTCGTGGCCTGGAACCCCTACAGATTTTATTTTTTTCTCCAGCCTTCTGGAGTTTTTTTTTGTTTTTTCTGTCCACCCTGGCCATCGGACCTTACTCCTTTTTATGTTAACTAAGGTTGTCTTATTTTAATTTCTTATTTGTCTTTTATTCTTCTTTTCTTCATTATGTAAAGCACTTTGAGCTACTTTTTGTATGAAAATGTGCTATATAAATAAATGTTGTTGTTGTTGTTCTCTAGGACCAGAGAGACACAATGACATGAACCTTCATTCTGCATTTCTCTCAGAACTCTACTTAGTTTGCTTGTGGAGGAAACAATGGGTAATTCTTTGGGTATACACATTGGTATTCAATTAGTGGATGGGGTGAGGAATGGGTTTTCTAAAACTGGAAAGGTCACCATATAAAAAGATAGTAGAAGTCATTGTGGACTCATCACTACCCATGTCCAGACTTTATACAGAAGAGACTAAGAAGGCCTTTAAGCTGTTAGGCTACATAGCAGAATATGTGGTGTACAAACCAAGAGAGGATGTTTTGAAGTCATACCATGCATTATTGGGGCTTCATCTGGAACATGTCAGTGAGTACGTCAGCAGTGTGACTTGTTTTTCTATGTGTATGCATTTTGCAATTGGTAAAGTTTGTAATTGTAATTTTTACCTGTGAACATGTTATAGCACTCCGAGCCTGCACTCGGTGAACAGCACTACATAAAAATAAATTGACTCAACTTGGGTGCCAAGTACTGCGTATCACATGCCTCTGTCATACTGGCAGCAGCTACCCATCAAACCAGTGCCATTCTCCATTTAAAACTATAATAAATTAAAAAATCATCAGTTAGATGGTAAGAAATTAAAATGAAAGAGAGGTTAAATGGCTGGTGCTGAGAATTAAGAGAGTTAGATTACATATCTTTAGACCTATGCTTTGTTTTAGTCCTTGAGCATGATGTTCTTTTCCATGTCCCCTAATTGTTTCTGTAACTTGCTGCTGGTTTTGTCCTGCTTGTCAGAATCAATGTAAAGTTTGTAATGAAAACATGCTTCTGTTTAGTATCTGAGTGAAGAAATCTCTAAAGCAGGGTAACTAGGAGAGATCTAAGATGAGCTGGACATCCTTCTATACTTCCCCACATACAGGTAGAGTGTATTTCTAGACTTTCAATCTCATGTGCTAACAGAAACAGCCTGTAACCAACTGAAGCAAACTGAGAATCATTATGGAGAGAGTGGCCAGACACCCTGACCTCATAGATCAATGCTGGCTATAAACTTAGAGAGACTATGTACTGCTTAAATAAGCAGGTGATGCGTGTGAACATGTTTTTATGAGTTTTGTATACACAATTTCAATCTCTTCATATTGTATTTATCTTTCTGTATTGGACTGTTCTAAATCTTTCAGATGTGATTTGATTTGATGCTCTCCAAAAGCACCTGTCTTTTGAAAAGAAGACACTACTACCAGGAAATTCTCTGTAGAAATCCTATCATACCACAGCCTGAATACCCCTAAGCAATGTCCTCTTGCCTCCCTGCAAGTTTTCTTAGTGTGTCTGTCACACCTTATTTCTGTGCTGCTTATTGTGGAAGGTGCTAAACAGATGGAAATCTTCATTAGTATTATTATTATTACAAGTGTTTTTCGCATTTTCCCCGTACACCTGATAATTGTACAGATTTGCTTTTATTTATTTCCTGCTGAAAAGTAATTCTCAGGTGTATTGTTGTATACAGTATATTAAAGGAAATGAAAGTGTATCAGATGCCATAAACAAAGCTTTTTTAGAAACGGTTTGACACATAGAAATGAAGACGACAACTGTAACTTTTTTTTTTTTAATTGCGCAGCAGACAGCTTTCTAAGGCTGGCAAAACCTCAAGTTTTCTAAGATGATTATCAGCGGCCAGAATGCAATTCCAGATGGCAAACATGCAGGCATCTTTTCCAGCCCGGGTATAAATGGAGAGGTGGATGATCTCGACTTTGTAATATGTGACACATCTGCTTCCTTTCGTCACTACTAATTGCAGTCCCGGGTAGCATTTCTAGATGACCTACTTTATAGTTCCTTGTGTGAATTTGACAGGACTTTGGTTGTGGCAATGTGTGATAAAGGCGAGGATTTCAGTTGATGTGGGGTTCTATTACTTTCTGTACCTTTTTAAACGTTTTTTTTTTCTTTTTGGAAAGATATGGGCGTTTACTTTATTGGATGTGAGGGCTTAAAAGAAAGAGAAGAAATTTGTAATGATTATGGATCTGTGCTAGTTGGTCATTATAAATGATTTTCCTTTAAGCCGTTTGGACCTGCAAGAATGAGCTATTCCACCAATCATGTATCACAATTTCAATGAAATTGTAATTTTCATACAATACATCTCATTTGTTTCTAACACATTTCCAGCTAGAGATGTATTGAAAGAAACTCATAATTACAGCGGCAACTGACTGTATAGTCAAAAGTGTTGTGGTATCTTGAGCACTGGCATTATTATTCAGTCGAAGCCCAAGATGATGATACTTTACAATTGTTAATGTGTTTTTGAGGAATAGGCAGGATTAGTGACTTGCTTATGATCACACAATAATTGGTGAGATATATGCCAAGCATAGCTCAATGTTCCCCATGCACTAATGTTTCCAGAATAATCGTCAAGTTGAGATTTGTTGGTCTTCATGGTGCAGCTTTCTTTGAAATCTAACTTATTTCATGCATCTACAGTTTTATCTGTAAAGAAACATTTAACATTTGTAGACATTTTATTTTTAACCTACTTCCACATACACTCCTGTGTTCTTGTTGAAGAATGGACTTTAAAGTATGAGTTAGCATCCACCCTACCTACCTCCTACTTAATTTTAAACGTGTTTATAATGTTACCCTCTTGCTTAAGTGGAAAATAATTCGGCTCCTTCAATTTTTTCCTCATAGCTCATAGTCTGCAATTCTGGAATTAGTCTAGTCTTTTAATTCTATCCTGTTATGCCCTTCTTGTTATATGTAGAGCTAAACTGTACCAGATGTGGCAGATAAGTCTACCCCACAGAGCATGCTTTATAACCCAACATCCTACTGGTCTTTTTACCCAATTGAGCACGCTGTTTGGTTGTGGTCAGTGGCAAGTCTACTGGTACAAGATATACTTTTCTGGCTCTAGTACCCAGTACCCAATTTGTAATTATATTTGCAAATTTTACTGTCTATGTAAACTTTATTTGCTCAGTGCTTTACTTAAAAGTTGTAAACATTACTCTAACTTTCTGCTATGAAAATCAATGAACCGTCCAGTGCTAACATTAATAAATGGCAGTCTGTGGTGGATAAGTTGTGGAGCAGGGTGTCTGGGGACAAGTAATAGGGAGAACATATTTATAACTTTTTGTTTTTTTTAGTGTTAGCTGACGTCTTCTTTTCAAATTAAACCTTTCTATTAAGCTTTGTTGCAATCCAATGCTCCTCTTCCCCATCGTGGCACAGGCTTTGTCCACCGACTAATTATTAACTGCAATCCTTAATGACAAAAGGGTTTGGGGTTCTCCATTTTTATGCACTTTTCAAAAAGTATTAATTTGTTTATTTTGATTGGTCTATTTTTCTTTACTTTTAATTGACATTGGTGACAAATACATAGTTAAACTCACACATTTCAAGATATACATGGAGATTTGAAATACTTTCATAAGATATGTCAAGATGCTGAGAAGCACAAATGTTCTGTGGTGTGGTGTGCTCAAGTCTATCAGCATGTTTTAAATTGCTTGGATGTGTCAATGAACTGGGCAGCACAGTGGTAGCGCTGCTGCCTTGCAGTTAGGAGACCCGGGTTCGCTTCCCGGGTCCTCCCTGTGTGGAGTTTGCATGTTCTCCCTGTGTCTGCAAGGGTTTGCTCCGGTTTCCTCCCACAGTCCAAAGACATGCTGGTTAGGCGCATTGGCGATCCTAAATTGTCCCTAGTGTATGCTTGGTGTGTGGGTGTGTGTGTGTGTGTGCTCTGCAGTGGGCTGGCGCCCTACCCGGGGTTTGTTCCTGCCTTGTGCCCTGTGTTGGCTGGGATTGGCTCCAGCAGATCCCCGTGACCCTGTGTTAGGATATAGCGTGTTGGAAAATGACTGTCAATTAACTGCTATACTCGGAGCTTGTAAGAAACAGAAATAAAAAAAGGTATTTTGAATTGTATAGAATTATCACTTAAATGTAAAGTGGTATGTTTTACAAAGAAGGAAAATGTGGATGAATATAATTATACAGTAGAACTCCGATTATCCATGCCCGTATTAACTGAGGTTCCACATTATCCAAGGCAAACCTGTAATTGTAATACTCTACTGTTCCTATAATTCATAAAAGCTTTGCTGTGAATACTCTACCAAGCATGTAAATACTGTACTTTTAAGCTTGACTGTACAGAGTGAGTGATCGAGGAGCTGGTGACTGTGGAAATGTGGCTGTGACTCGCCCACCCTTCCTCGGCTGTTGTCCGTGGGTTGCCAGTGTTGACTGTGTACACATGCTCTACTGTTTTGCTCACTTTTGTGTGACCAGGATTTTTGTGTTTATATGAGGACAAGGACTGTACAGAAAATCCACTCAATTTCCCATATACCGATGGTCTGTGTGTCATTGGAACAGCACTTTTGAACGGGAAGAAGACAGTACACCTGCCAACATTTTAATGCTGACGTCACTGCGGCAAAGAATCCAGAAACATTAAATTCACAAATATAAGAAAAGAGTCTTAATGTTAATATACCATATAAATTGGCAAAATCTTTTAAATCCATAACTCTTTATCCGAAATCGCCACGGCCATCTGTTTTATCTGAGTTCTCAGTTATGAGGAAGCATTGGTCCACATTACCTTGTATAATTGGGATTCTACAAGTACAGTAAGTAAAAGTGGCAAATTATAATCAGATAAATCAGTGATACATGAGGAGATGCATAGATAAGCTCAAAAGTACTGATATGAGCTCTGCATAGGGATATGCCTGGAGTTAGGGTAAACTCTGAGAATCTGAAGGAAAGTGATTCTCAGCCTTTTTGAGACCGACAGTCTCCATATGGCATATATTTCTCTAGCCTAATTTAATCTAAGAATGGCAAAATAATTGAACAGCTTTATTCCCTCTTTTGCTAACTCAGTTTATTAGTTAAATGGAAACCTACTGCTAGTTGGGTTCACATAAACAATTTTTTATATCCTCATTTAATACTGTGCCAGGCCACTTTCCAAGTAAAGATTTGTGCATGTATTTATTTATTTTTTTAAACATTTGGATATTAGGGGAGTTTTTAGAGTGAATCAGAGGTGGAGATTGATCTAAAGACCCCTTCACACTGCAGGACTGTTTCCAGTAGTTTTCAGTCATAACCTCCATCTATGTAATCTTACAGAGCCTTGGACAGTTCCGGCGCACTCCCATTACTGCCAGTGTGATATCCTCAGGGACTCAATCTTACCATCCTGACTGTTTCACTTTGTAGGGGTGAGCTCCTATGTGTGCACGAACCAATGAGCACCTAGCCATAATTACAACATATGCCAACCTGATACTGCTCCAGATAATCGGGTTTAGAAAATGGATGAATGCATGGATAAATCTGATATCCATGACCAAACTAATGTGGTCTTGTCATCATCTTTTTTCTTGGTTCTAAAGGAAAGGACAACCAACAACAGTAGTATCTTCTACCTGGTTAATGGTTTTTGTTTACTTTCATGGTGTCATTTTTGATTCCTCCCTCACTTATTCCGCCCACATAAATCACATTAAGAAACTTTCTTACTTTCACCTCCGTAACATATCCCGTGTTCGCTCCTTCCTCTCCTTCTCTAATGCTGAGAAACTTGTCCATGCTTTTATCACATCCCGCATCGATTATTGTAATTCCCTACTGGCAGGTGCCCCTTCTAATCTTATATCACAGCTCCAGCTTATTCAAAACTCAGCTGCAAGAGTCCTTACTCGAACCAGCAGCAGCGAGCACATCACACCCATCCTGCTCCGTCTTCACTGGCTCCCTGTGTCCTACAGAATCGAATATAAAATCCTACTAATAACCTACAAAGCTTTAAATAACCTCGCACCAAACTACATCAGTGACCTCCTCCATCACTATGTGCCTGCCCGCCCACTAAGATCCTCTGATTCTGGTAATCTTGTTGTGCCCCTCACTAATCTACACTCTATGGGTGACAGGGCCTTCAGCTGTATAGCGCCCAGACTCTGGAATGACCTACCAAAATTAATCAGGTCAGCTGATTCCATGAATTATTTTAAAAAACAACTCAAAACTCATCTGTTCAGGAAGGCTTTTAGCTCTACTTGACTTTATTACCTTTCTCCCAGTTTACTTCTCTGTCAAGATGCCAATGTAACCTGTATGTGTGTGCTAGACCATCAATTATGTTGTCTGTTTTTTTTCAGAATTTACTGTTTTAATCTTCTTTATTTATTTATCTGGTTTGTACAGTGCTATATACTGTATATTCTGCCGTTTTTTATTATATTCTGTAAGTGCCTTGAGCATGGGAAAGGTGCTATATAAATAAAATGTATTATTATTATTACTGGAAATTGACTGGCTGCCAAATTGCATTAACCTCTCAGACATTTTGTGGTGCGAAAGAAAATTTGAACTGGTGCTGAGAAGTCATGATGGAATTGTGTAACTCCTCATCCCCTGTAATTACTAGTTGTGTAATTTGACATCTTTAAGGCAACGGTCAACAGCAGAAGCAGTCATTAAGCTTGGCCTGCTATGCAACTCAACTTCGTATAGTGTGACCTCAGCCTAAGAGCTTTGTGGGTAAAAGACCTATCTTACATCAGTACTGTGTACAATGCATGATTTATGATTTCTATGTCAGTTTTTCTGTTTCTTTCGCAATTCAGATTAGGAGTGTTAGTCTTAATTAATGCAATGACATATCTTCTTTCAACCAGTCAGATTATATCTGCATTTTAATAACAATGATAGTAGTAATAGATTCACATTTTTTAACTGAAATGTAATGACTGCAGTTCTGACTTTCTGACAAAAATCCAAAATGAGCTAAAACAGATGACCCACATCTCTTGTTCATCATGTTGCCTAATCTGCCCATTTTGCATATTTCACAGTTAGTTTTTTTGAACAAGGCGACAACACCAGCCTTGATAAGGCACAGTTTTTAAAATGAGATATAGTTGTGGCCTCACCTTTCCCTGATCCAGAGGAAAACCCTGGTAGAGCCTCTGGTTTGTTAATAAAGGAAGACCACACAGTCTGTACCCCGAGCTTCATTAAAATCCTCAAATGCCCTTTAATTCATGGATCCCTGGAGAATTATCTAACATTATTGTTTTTTTTTGGAAGCTGATTGCTGCTGCAGAGTCTCTTGAAGAAGACATTATGCTTCCTGTGAGGAGTCTAAGATTCTGCCATCGCAGCACAGATGGTGCCTAGTGGGTTTTCTCATTAGAGACAATGGAAACAGGAAATGAAATGGGGTGCGGAAGTGCTTTTATTGTTAACAATCCGCCAGAGACCACTGTTGACCTGTAGCCAAGACAGGAATATTTATCAGCAAATGGGAAGCATTAGCAGCAAGACACTACTCAGAAATAAGGCGCTTGCTGAGAGACCGAAGAAAATGAGAGGTTGTAGGCACACAGACACACAAAAGCTGTCAATTGATCTTCATTTTATTTAGTGGCATCCAGCATTACAAGGTGTATTACAAGGCCACCAGGATTATATTGAATTATCAGTATCAACTACAAAAATTAAACCATTCAATAAATAAAAAAACAAAAACATAGAATACATAACACTGGCAAATGCCAGGAAGACCTTGGGAGTATTCCTGACAATTTAAAAGGCAGGTGTCAAAGTGAACTCCCCAAATGCAAGGCATCTAGGATAAACAAAATTACCAAACATGGTAAATACAATAATAATTGATAGGCAAAGTAATATAAAGTTAACAAAGAAATATACAAATCACTCAAATACAATATAAATTTACAAAACTGAATTGAAGAATGCTACGCTCGACTAATAATTGTGGCCAAAGAGGTGACCTGAGCTGTGAGGCAGCATTGTTAAACACTGTCTACCATTCCTCCCTGAGATAAAACTAATAGAATGAAATATCAGAACAGTAAAATAGCTTGCAGACAGTAGCACACGGAAGCATGAATTCACTAAGGTCTGCCACCCACAGATTTGACAGCAGGTACTCGCCTCTCTCGAACTGAAAAATAACGTTTGTTTTTTCCATTTCCCCGATGCTTTTGCTCATTCACTGCTGCCACTACCAAATAAGCACAACATTAAAGTACGAGGATTCTTCACTTTGCTGATTGCATGAACTGCACAGTACTCTGGGTAATATTACTAAAGGGGTATGCAGTATTTTATAAAGACCACATAAAAGGAGACATCACCTTTAAGACATGGATACACTGACATATTTTCAGTTTTCTTCTGTATGCACAAAGACCCATTTCTAGTTTTCTTCTGTGTGTGAGTTGTGTGTTTAAATGTGTTTGTATATTCTCCATCAATTTTTATACTACAACTAGGATCAGCATTATATACTTGGTAGGCTGTCCCATCCAACATTGGCAGGTACAGCTCTGTGATGTTATGATGGCCTTGCAAACCATCACGGGGAACTGGGAAACAAGTCTAAAATGGGAAAATATTCGTCAAACAAGGTTATTGGAGATCACAGGATAATCACTGTGAAAAATGTTTGATTTTGCAGATCAACACAAGTCAGGGCAAGCCTCAGACATAAACCCCAGGAAAAAGCTTTCAGAGTCTAATAGTAGCAGAGGTGTATTGGAGTTAGCCAATAATTGTTGGCGCAGTAAGTAGGCCTGAATTAGACGATCTTAGATGTCTAACAGGTTTAAATGTTGTAATCAAAAGAGGCAGGTACTCTGGAGTGGTAGAGCAAAGGTCTTTATGAGTTAACAATGGGATTTTGAAGATGGTTCAGTATTGCTGAGGAGCCAGTGTACATTGGTCAACTGAGGGGTAATATGGTCACAGTGGTTTGCTTGGGTCAAACCTTTGACAGCAGTTGTCTAAACCTGTTTGATACTGTTTCATTATTCCTACATTGCTGTACCTGCTGAAATCATTTAAAAAAAAGAATTGCAAAACTGCAACAGAAAAGTGTCAAAAAGCATGGAGAAAATACTTAAGCATCAGTTGTTTAGAGGCAGGGTATGTGTACAGTGCCACAGAAGTAAGATTCATGGGTCAGGAAATTATCAAGCACATCAGATGGAAGTTTAATGAAAATATGTCAAGGGGATCCTATGGTCGGAAAATCATTCCATGAATGCCTTAAATCATACTGTTTTCATCCACACTTCATTCATGGCATTTACTTGCTACACCTAACTTTGTTACATTTTCCACTTGAAAACACAGTTATTAAAAGTCACCTATAATTAATAAGTTACTGAACATGCTCCCCACTGGTGGTCTTCCATAAGCGTTATGTAAAAATGAAGTAGAAGAGTTTATCCATCTTGTATTGGAGTGGAGTTATCCTGTGTCAGAAGGTTAGTACAATTACACTTACTGGTCAAAGATGGGATGAAATTTAAGCAATCGATGAAGAACCTCAGCTTTAATATTTGTAGTGCACCATTATATACCATTTGGTATGTGATTTATTAAAGCAGTGTTAATGTTTGGGATATACCATCTATTGGGATGACAAAGACATAGAAACTGGACAGACACACAGATAGACACACACACTCACACACACATATAGACTTTTATTAAGGTAGAATTTCAGAAATCCAACAAGATGTTTTTAGACAGTGGCCTTTGCACGATATGTGTCTAGCCAAATCCTACTATGCGTGATATTTACGATTATCTCAGCAGGTCGTATTGCAGTACGTTGAACTTGCTAAACTCTTTATAACACAACTGAGTATAGAAGGCTGTGGGAAAGGGGGATTTCATCACTGCTGACTGCCAGACATGTCTATATTCATTACATTTCAGAACTCTGTGCACTTGTCTGTCTCTTCCAGTCTTTTTCCTGCGGCATACAGACAATGCCACAAGGATTTTTTTTCTCTTTTGCAATGCAGCCATCCTCCTGGGCTTGGTGGGTAAACTCAAGAATTTATTAATAAACCAATTAAGCCACTTGCTGCTTAACAACACAGTGTGTCACCTTGGCTTCACTACTGTGCTGCACTGAATATGTTAATGATGTCTGGTGTAGCCTCTGAATGTTACATAGTTCAAAGACCCAGATGGTGCACTTCCACCACCACTTTATGTTTACTTAGGACACTGCTGTACTTTTAATGGGCAGTGTGTATGAAAAACATACTGGCAAAGAGCCATTAGCAACAGATGACCGCCATCAAAGTTTCCATTCATCCCCACCTCCATCAGATATCACAACTGCCAAACAATCAGAATAAACTCTCTTTAAAAGTCAGCATTCTATGTTTAGACCTATGTATATAACTGTTCTTATGGCAAGTGGGTTACATGATGTGCTCCAGATCAAAGAGGGAAAAATTGCAGATGTTAATTGAAAGATGTGTGTACTTGAGAAATGGCTTCAGAAACTTGGTTTTATTTTAAATTTTTTTAGAGTTTCTCTTTGGTATCTAAAAATAATTGAAAGTTTGTTTAGGGTGGTTTAGAGGTTAAGGGATCTGTTCATCACACTTGTTTATGAATTAAATGTGTTTTGACAAGGTTAAACATGGATTGTTTACTGTAATGCCATTTTGTTTTTGTCATGGGTGCTGTCCTTTATTGATTCTGTTTGCTTGATTGTTGTGGGTTTCTAGGCATTATGTCATTACCACAACAGTATAAAGTGTTCTTCACTTTCTGGATGTCTAAGTTTGAGGGTGCAACTTAAAAGTTAATTGTTTGTGATGAAGGTCTCCTCATTGGAACACTTTCCTGGAACATTTTCTCAACAGAACATTTCACAACCTCTTTTGCTCCCATATAATGCTCTCCTCTGGCTTGATCTTCCTCCATTTCTATGAATTCTGTCTTGCATCTCAGATTCTTACCATCTGTTTTCATTTCTGCCTTGCTGCCTCTTCTACATTCTGTCCCCTGATTCCAAGTACAATTCAAACTGCTGTCACCTAGTGGAGTCAGTAGACTTGGAGATATTCATTAGACTAAGGGTTCAGCAAACTCAACAATTACTAATACATCCATCCAAATTAAAGACCACAAAAGTGCAGACTGCTACCAATCCAGCTTGGACTTGAAGTACTCCAGGAAAGATATGGAGACAGAACATCGCATCATTAGCAAAAAAACTGAGATAATGAATGGACTACAAAAATGTAAGAAAAAAAAAACTGCATATTCTTCAAAATTAAACATGATTAAAATAAAAGGAATCAGCAAAGCAAATCTTTAGTTGTTAGAGATTCATCCTACACAGCACAGCTAGCTTTATATGCTTGTAGAGGTCATAAGTGCACTGTTTACTATGAGAGTTTTGCACAAAGAGAAGCTCAACTACTGGCGAGAGCAAGTGAAGTCCCTGGAAATGCAAGTACATAAGTCTTTCAGAACAGAATCCTGGAACTTGGAAGCAAAGTCATTGCTTAAATGCAAATTATTTTTTTCTGAGTTTCTTCCAGCAACAGAGAAAAGCTAAATGATCAAAAATTAGCATTCAAACATAATGCATGGATGAAGGCATTTTGGCAACAGTAAGGTTTTAGTTTTCTCGGTTATTGTAAAAGAGTCCAAAAATACTTTCTTTACTGAAGAGAAGGGATGAATCTGCAAGAAGAAAGGAGAAATATTCTAGGAATGAAGATCTTGTGAAAAACATGAGCAATAGCTAGTGTCTCCCACACTGGCCTGGGGCATCTTTGACCATTAAAAAGGCTCATCTGTAGCTACAGGTGCAGCATCAGGCAGAGCTGGCCCTAGACAATTTCGGGCCCGACCCCTGCAGCTAGGGAGTCCGGGGCAGAGCCCCGGCCGCCAAGCGATTTCCTGCATTCTGAGCTGCAGAAATGCATTTTCCCGGCATCTACAACAATCACTTTTTGACGATTTCCGTTTGACACTGACAACCGTAACCGTAACACACTGACAGGAGCCAAATTCGCAGGCTGTCAGCGCAGACTGTCGTACTGGCGGTGGAACTGATGACATTTGGAATGAAATAATTTCAAACTGTGGAAATTCGGCAAGGCCTAACTACTATCTACAAGACGTTCTTTCTAACAAAATGGAAATATATTGATATGAAGGAAAGTGATGGCTTTACGAAGAGAAGGGGCTGTGGGAAGGGGGGGCCGGGGCCCTCCTCACTCACGTGTCTGCCTCAGGGCGTAACCTTAACTCCGCGTAGTTAGCGAACAAGAGAACTACTTCATGATTTAGTTCTTTTTTTTTTTCTATAATTTGCTTGAACATTTCGGTTGATTTTGTGGCTTCTCTCATTGCACTAATAATCATAGTTTGCTTGCAGGAGCAATATATTCACGCTAATCCGAGACAGAGGCTGTGGGCCGAGGGGAGGGGGAAGAGTGACATCAGGAGTAGAGAGCTGGGCCGTTGCCCTCTTCACTGTCCTGTTTCACTAAAATGCGGGCGAAGCCGCGGGGGATGGCTAGTGAATATATATAAAAAAAAAGCTTCACTTTAGAACACAATTTTTTGTGGCATTTGAATAAATACCATGGTTGTGAAGAAATAACTTTGACTTAAAAAATACCAAAGTTATTCATTAAGTGTATTCATCAGGTTCCTACTGAATGGACATCACAAGATGATTTTGAAAGCCACATATTTTTTGTGTATGGATAAGTTTCTGAGTTTTGTGATCTACAGTATTAGTTTTGCTATTTACTGGTGGTTTTTAAAGTTAGCTTTTATAGCTCATTCCTTATTACAATACATTTCTGCTGAATGAGCCTTTGTGATTGGTTGTCACCAAGTTTTTGGGTGCCACGTCAGATTCAGTTTATGAAGAAGCATTGACACTTACTAACTTAGTGCACACCGCTAATCCTGGCTTTTTGATAAATTTAATTTTTTGTATACTGTGTAATGGTACATTGTGTGGATTTTTTTATATTAAACTCTTATTCAATTATTTTGTAAAGAACTTTGCATTAATTTTCAGACTAAAATAAACTTTACAAAACAAAGATTAAGCCACAGGCTGCTGATGTGCTAAAGCAGAATCACACCATGTAAGTGCTCCACGGCAACAATGTGTCTTTGTTTTCAGGAGTACCACACTTTTGCATGTTGTACTACGCACTCCCATAAATCCTACAGCAAGTGTGGAGTAAGAGATGCAAAAAATAAATTTGGCAATAAATCACTTCAATTTCTGATAAGCCATCCTAGGGTTTCAGGTCAAGCACCAGTGATTTACCCAATTACTGTTGTGTGTGAACAAATTTTTCCCCCTAACTCCTGCTGCAGTTGTCCACCTGAGCTTCACATTTTAAAGAATCCCTTAGGACAGAAACTGAAAGTTACCTGAACTGAAAAAGGTGGCCTGAGTTTAAATTTCATCAGCCTCAACTGCAAAACACAGCAAAGTTTTGATTTATTTCTACCAATCTCTAATTAACTTTGGGAGAGAGTGCAAGCCTCAGAGCAAGGCACCCAATTGACTATAGAACATAAAGCTATTTCCAGTTCATTACATGTGGCTGGGAACAGACAACATGTTGCCCCCTAAAAAAGGAGTAGCGAAGATCTAGGAATGACTGGTGTGCTTGAACTTCCAGAAACTTCTATTTGGCCTCAGCCAGTTTTTTCTTTTCCTTTCATGCTCATTCTAACTCTCTTCATTGAATCTGAAAACATCTTTGATTAGCACCAAGTTATTTTTCATGGATGCGTTTGCAGTGGAGTTATTCCAAAGGAAGGTGTGCACCATCAAAATCAAAATTAAAAAAAGTATAATGAGGGTTTGTGATGTAATGGTTAGTGCTTGTGTATCCCAGCTCCAGGAGACTTCAGATCCTGGACTGTTCTGCAGCCCTTTGTGAAGTTGTTCTGAGTACTCTGCATTTTCTCTCATGTCCCAAACATATTCTAACTGGGCTTACTTGTATCTGTAAATTGTCCATGTGTAAATGAGTATTAAGTATTCCACGTCTGGACTTCTAGCATTTGCTCGGTGAAAGTCTCCAGTACCTGGTAGCCCTGGGGTAAATTAAGCTGGTTCAATTGATCATTTTATTTCATTGAAGAAAGTATGATAATTGCTGTCTCTTCACCTGGCATACCTTTATCACATATGAATCTCAACCTCTCCATCTCTTACTTACAAAGTAATGTGGAATAACCAACAACAAGATACCCCTTTAATGTAGACACATCCCCCAACCTGCTGGTAGTTAAACAAGTTCTGGCTTTGCTTGTTGTCCAATTCACTTTTAAGGTTGCATATTCTGTTGTGTGTTTACCAGGTGCAACTGCACGTAGGAGTAGAACCCAAGCCAAGTACTATTCTTAGTCTGATAAAGCTATCAAACCTCTTTGGATTATAGGTGGCCATATATTCTGCAGAGCAGACACTTAAAATAATTCCAACACCATCGTTTTTCTCTGCAGTAAACAGCAAGAAGATAGTAGATGTTTAATTGTTAGTTGAAATATTCAAATAGCTTTTTATAACGCTGCACATTAAAATATTTACAGAAGGTTGAAATGTACAAATAAATTTGACTCGGGGTCTTGAATATAATCAGTGCATGTGTGAGCAATCAGCCTTTGTGAAAGTACAAGCGCTTTCAGAGCTGTAGGTGGCCTGCAGTTTCACACCAGCGCTGCATCTCATTAACTTCCCTGTTAGACTGCAGATTTCAGATTGACTCTTCTATAATGTACCTCTGAGCATTTTCTGCACTCCTCTTTATTTTCCACTCCTCTGGGAAAGGCGCACTAGAATTCTTTTCACTCACAATTACAGAACTTGATTTTCTAAAATAGCTGTATGTTTTGCCAGAGTTTGTGGTCCATCCTCTCCCCCATGTGGGTCAAGGTGTGTTTTTATTTAGTAAATCTGCATAGGATCTCTTTGAGGAGCGCATGGGGTGTGATGTGTAGTAATTGTTTGTGTGTTTTGTGTTACTAGCACCTTGTAAGAGAATTATGTGTTTGTTTTTTTTTTTTATGCAGTCCCATTATTACAAAATGTCTCATAATGCTTATAAGAATCTTTATCAATAAAATAAATGACAAATAGTTCTATTTTAAAAGCATATAGGAAGCTCCGGGAAATGATTATCAAGTGATGCATGGTATCTAGTGATTGACAACAATAACTGTGTGACGTATCACTGAGAATGTCTCTCTCCATGTCTTATGTAGGCCATCTGTTTTCTACTGTGAGGAAATATTATGTACACAAATCCATAAATGTATTGCCTACAGCTGCCTTATTCAAGGTGCTTATAATGTTTTATATTCCATGTGGTACATTGGGTTTAGGTGACACCCTTTTCCTTTCCTCTAAGTACAGTGGAACCTCGGTTTGCGAGCATAATTCGTTCCGGAAACATGCTCGTAGTCCAAAGGACTCGTATATCAAAGTGAATTTCCCCATAAGAAATAATGGAAACTCAGATGATTCGTTCCACAACCCAAAACTATTCATATAAAAATGATTAATACAAAATATAAAGTAAAAATACATAAAACAAATTAACCTGCACTTTACCTTTGAAAAGAATCATGGCTGGTGTGAGCGAGTTTCTAAACTCTTGTGGGATTCCACCCAACGGGACGACAAGCTGTAGAGCGTCCCAAAGCAATCGCAGTCTCCCAGCGCTGTAGCAGTTCGCCGTAAAAATGACTCCGAAAAGATCACGGACATGCTATAAGCACCTGCCGTCGATGGGCGATACAAGGAACGTTATAAATGTGCAGGGCCCTGCCTGACTGCTGTGTCTGTTTCAAGCTGAATAAAGCTGGTGTTGCTAAAGTATTGAGACTTAGCTTTGTGTTTTAGTGTGCAAGATGGGGACTCGCGTGTCACAGCACACACGCGCATGTGCGAGCACACACACACACACACACAAGCAAGCACACACACATACACACACAAGCGCACGCGCACACACAGTCACAATGCTAATGCTGTAGTAAACAGTAGACGCTCGTATGGATGTTTACTATGAGTGAGGCACGCCGACTCAGATGGAGAATAGGAGACTATTGCCCACAATCCCGCAGTGAGAGAGAGAACAACCATCAGCTCAGTTGTGATCACATGACGCTCAGCAGACAAAGCGTTTACATACTACTCATACTGCAAGACCTCGCTCGTTTATCAAGTCAAAATTTACTAAAAATTTTTGCTTGTCTTGCAAAACACTCGTAAATCAAGTTACTTGCAAACCGAGGTTCCACTGTATTAACTTTCATGTTGTAACAGGCCCTTTTTAATACTTTCCCTTTTTGTGAAAAAAAAATTTAAATTCTTGACAACTACTCAAAAAACAACAAGTAAAGGTTATATATTTATTAATTTTGTAGTAATGAGAAAGTGGTATTGTTCATTGTTTTTGTTTGACTTAAAACATATAGCAGACATTCTGTAAGGCTAAGTCCACACTAACAGATAGATAGATAGATAGATAGATAGATAGATAGATAGATAGATAGATAGATAGATAGATAGATAGATAGATAGATAGATAGATAGATAGATAGATAGATACTTTATTAATCCCAATGGGAAATTCACAATTAATTTGATAACATAATTTTTCACCCACACTTGTGCTTTCAGATAATTTTCTAAAAGTTTATCATCTACTCTGAAATGACGAAAATGTGTAAATCTTTATTATTGGGTATGCACTGTTTGTTAGCAAAGACCATACTTGATTTATTTCGGATTTGCTTTATAAATAAAAATTCTGAAAGAACGAGGAAAAAACAAAGTGGACTTCTACGACTGCTTTTAAAGTTCCAAGCGATTATAATGTTGCCAAAGCCTCAGAAAAGATAGACTGGGACACCCTCCAAATTAAATACACTGAAATAGGCTTAGCATTTATTAGATGAGGCAGAGAAGTTAAGAAAGAGCAATCCCCATAGTAAACATGAGATCACAAAGGGAGTTATCGCGAGAAAACTGAAGTCTGTGGTTGATTACATGACAGTCATACATCGATGTTTTCAAAAATTTCAGCTTTCTTCATCCACACTACTATATTAGAACTGGAATTTTCAAATTTATATGCTTTGGAGAGAATTTTCAAAACAATTCATTTTTGGCAGTTGAAAACACCATTTCAGAGTTAGTGCGGAATAGGTCTGTGAGAGTATAGCATGCTTATGAAGAAGGCACACATAATTACAAAGTTCATGTTTGATATTTAGGAAAGCTCCCTGTCAAGAAAAAGAAAGGTGTGCTGGAGGAAATGTAAAAAATGAATTGGATAAAAGGGCAGAATTAACCCAAGATGGCTTGCATTTGAATACCAATGAGGAATGCCTGTGGCTTATACTGTATGTTACTTTTTTTGGAGTTATTTGGAAATCCATTTTGTTAAATACATTTATATCTAGTTAAAAAAAGTGTTATTGTATTGCAGACACCTCTTATGGCTATGGACTGCTCTTAAACCTTCTGAAAATATTTTACTGCACTGAATACAATCAGAATATAGTGCTTCGAATCAACTAAGATGGTTCAGAAATTTAATACTAAAACTTAATCCAGGCTACCTGTTATGCAGTCCCTGGTTATTGTCATACAGTTTTGGTGCCTAATTAATGTATTTTTCCAAATTTTACATAAGTTTCCTTCATTTTTCTTGTATTTTGTTTTAATGTTATAGTGTTCATGTCATTGAGTCACCATTTTGTTTGTATTATTTTTGCTTGATTTTCACAGCCATATTTTTTGAATTAATAACACCTGCTACTACAGTGCTTACGGATTTTTCTATACTTAAAGTCATCACATCATGGTAGTTAAGATGAAGACATTGTAGCTTGTTTGTCTTAGTTTTTTCATTCAAATTCTCTAAAAATATAACTCTAAACTCAACAATTTTATTTGGGAAATATTTATTTAGGTTTGTGTCATTTTGATTGGTATTTTTGACTTTGAGGTTTGGATTTTGACGATTGTTTCTTTGGTTTTTCTTGGTACTCTGACATTTGGTCCACCCCTTACTATACTCTGCTACCAGGTTATTGTTCATATTCTGATCTTTTCATCTTTTCCACCCCACCTTACATACAATATCATGTGACTTTCTGGTGAGATGTTTTAGGAGCCTTTTGGGTTATTAGTTTCTGATTAAATCCCTGAAACAGAACAACTTGCCACAGGTTGCTGGATAAATCCTATCATGTTTACCTGTTAATTAATGAAGTGTGAGCAAAATCTAAAGAAAATGTTCCTGTAAGAACAGAAACTTCTTAGAAATCAACATTGTGGAAGGTGTAAACTGAAAAGTTTACAATCCTAGTGTAAGGGAATTCAGGTGTTTTAGCATTAAACAGACAGTAGATGTAATTGAGGTTTTCAGAAGTCTTAAGGGTTTTGATAAGAATTCTTTAAGCAGTAAATCACAAAGAGAGTTGAGTGTAATCAACCACTTTATGCAAAGGGTTGTGTGAATCTGGAATAAACTACTGAGTTTACTGTAATTGAAACCAATACCCTCACCACTTGGGGGGAAAAAAAGTAGATATGAATCACCAAAATCATCCCAAAAAGGGCAATTCCTATGTATTATTGTAGCAGGTCTGAATTGAAGGGCTGGAACGATACACAGACACAATACCGACAATGACTGTTGCTCTTTCCAGAGTCTTTATGGATGAGTTCCTGCCTCCAAGTCAAAGATGAGAGTGATAATGACCTGCTAGACCTTTTATGATCATGTGCCAATGGGTGGGAAGGAGCCCAAAATCAGTTTGGGGTTAATTTTTTTCATCCACTTTAGCCAGGATGAAACACAGACTTGTCACCAGGAAACAAAGAGACCTTTAGAGAGTAAATGAAAAAGCAAATGTTGTAACCTCTCCCTATTGGGAAGACCAAAACCATCAAAATACATTGCCTAACACAATACTTCATTTAATTAAAAATTGTCTAAATAATCATATAAGTGGCCCAAATTTGAGGTATTCATATGATGATTTACTTCACGATGAAGTAAATAAGAAGTATAATTGTGTTAAATATTTGAAATATTAAAATTTGTGTTTCAGTTCAAATCATCCATCCATCCATTTTCTAACCCGCTGAATCTGAACACAGGGTCACGGGGGTCTGCTGGAGCCAATCCCAGCCAACACAGGGCACAAGGCAGGAAACAATCCCGGGCAGGGTGCCAACCCACCACAGGACACACACAAACACACTCACACACCAAGCGCACACTAGGGCCAATTTAGAATTGCCAATCCACCTAACCTGCATGTCTTTGGACTGTGGGAGGAAACCGGAGCCCGGAGGAAACCCACGCAGACACGGGGAGAACATGCAAACTCCACGCAGGGTGGACCCGGGAAGCGAACCCAGGTCTCCTAACTGCGAGGCAGCAACGCTACCACTGCGCCACTGTGCCACCCAGTTCAAATCACTAAAGTCAAAAAATTATTATTTTAGAGGTCCATAGAGGATTAGATCCCTAATAAAAGATCAAAATCAAAAATAACAGTGTATTAGTAGTCACTGACCTTGAAATTAGTCTTAAACGATAGTCCATATGATTATGTTTGAAATTTATCATTTTTAACTTTTTGCAAGTTTCTAGGACCACAGGTAAACAATCAAATATCAAAAATAATAACATTAAATATATGAAAACTGGAAATATATTAAAATGATGGCCATATGATTGTGAATTTCCCCTTGGGATTAATTGTGAATTTCCCCTTGGGATTAATAAAGTATCTATCTATCTATCTATCTATCTATCTATCTATCTATCTATCTATCTATCTATCTATCTATCTATCTATCTATCTATCTATCTATCTATCTATCTATCTATTTATCTATCTATCTGCCCCATATTACAGACATCTATTTTTTCTTTTTTATGAAAAGGAGTAACTTTGACCCCTCATTTCCTATTAGTTGGTGAACCCCTGGGCTGAGCTGATGTGGAATGCATATGTTCAAGACCTTCTGATCAGTTTTACTATATGCACCTTTTGGTTTACTCTTTATCATAAGTGCGTAATTTCCTGCACAAAATATGGTCCAAAAATGGTCTAAAAATGAGGGTTTTTGGATCTAGAAACTCAACAATAGGATGGAATCCCAAAGTGCTCAACATCTTACATAACTAGACATCAAGACAAGTGCAGCAGTATGTCATACTGTATATGGAGTATTTCTCATATCAGTGATTCAGGAGATGCGGGACCAAAAAGTTCTTATGAACCCAAAAAAAATCTCATGTTACTCGTGTTGCCAAATCTCCATGTCCAAGACCAGAAATATTCAAAGAAATCTAAATGGTCAAAAGGTTTAACAAAGGGAGCCAAAAAACAGTTACAAAAAGCAAACTAACGGCACATAGAGTTGCTGTGACATGCAAAGAGACCTATACAGGACTCTCAGGTGTAAGCGCTGACTTAATTACAACAACACCGTAGAGTCCTCATTCAGGTAAACAAGGTTAAGAGAGCAGAGATAAAATACATCACAAAGCAAAATGAAGACAAACCAGAAGCAACACAATGAGAAAAAAAGTAAAAACAAAGAAAAACACCAAAAAGGACCAAACAAAGCCAACAGTTTTAAAAGAGAGGGTTCAAAATCCAGAGAGGCTAAAGGATTGCTGGCATCAGTACCCAAAAGGAAAAACATATTCTAATGTCAAAATATAATATATAAAGCCTTTACCTGAAACTAGATATCCTTTCCCTAACTAATCGCTAATGGTAATGTTTGGACATTGGTTGCTGTGTACTGCTGTCTTAAATAGTCTTGTCCCTTACTTGTCTTGTGCTTATTGTCGACATTAAACCAAAAGGGATAGTTAATAAATGCAAACAAAAATGGTAAATACAATAATGCTGCAATGATGTCAACAATGTATCTGGAATAAAAGATTAACAATAAGAAAAACTACTTCAATAGATAAAACAACCATTTATAGAGAGAGTCAGTAAGTAATGCCCAAGTGAGTTCACACATCATCTGTATTAATGACTTCCAGACTCTGGAGGGAGCAAGCAAATGCATTGTTTTAGTGCCCTTTGCCACACCCTCTGCCTGTGTATCTGTTAGTTTAGCCCCCTTAAGTTCAGATAAAAGGTTCTATTCCTAATACTAACTAAACATGGATTGCAATTGTAAAATTTCATATACGTTTAGTCATTTTTTACACAATTTCTTGAGACATTTTGTTGATAAATACTGTGTATCTCTATCAGCAGTTAGTGTATCTTTTAGATTCTTACTATGTATTGTATATACTGTGGAGCTAGATGTTTTATAGAACTAAAACACAATTACAAAGACAGTATGCCTTGACTGTGTGTACTCACGATGCATCAGTCTTCATTTAACATAACATGTTTCTTTGTGATTAATGTTATAAGAGCCTTTACAAAACTGCCAAGAGCAATATTACATGCACAAAGGAATGGCAAATGCTTTACTTTTCTGTATAAAATCAATACATGCTGTGTCTCTGTGCTTGGATCCCGACAAAATACCATTGCAAGAGACAAGTTGAGTTTACTTTACAGTCTGATTTGCATCCACCTGAGCAAGCCAGAGGGTATCCTATGCCCATCATATGCCCTACACCTTCATGCACTTCATAATGTATTTGTTTTTGTATTTGACCACGTCTACGGTGCATAGTATGCCAAATCCAAGTCTGTGTCAAGATTTTACATTGGATCTTTTCTACATGTACCTGGCAGACTGAGCGACCCACAAATGGTTTCTACTGGTTTTGCACTGTTATTTGCAAAAACTCCTTATGTACCATGTGTTTTTTCTCATTTGGCTTACATTAAATATTTAATTGCCATTATTGGCTGTTATATTGGTTTATATCTTAGCTGGATATCAGATACATCTGGTAACAATTATACTTTCACATTTCTTCTTAAATTAATAAAAAATGAAGATGCTGCGCCAGATGTTCAAAAGAGATTTGACTTTCCTCTTACTGGCCTTGCATAGTCAGATTCAGATTTGTAGCATTCACTCTCTTTTCTACCATCTGCTAATAGGCATCCTTGGCCATTGTGGATGTGCGGCCCTTTATTATTGGTGTTTCTAAATTACAGAGGCACCATTCGGCATTACCCTTGGCTACCTACCTGCTTTATCTCTCCTTCTTTTTCCACCTTACCTTCTCTGAAATAATAAGTTTGAGCAAGTTACCTCAGGAATAAAAATGGAGGTCTCCAATGTTCAACTCAAAATTACTATTTCCAAAGTGCGGTGACTGTCGATTCAAGGACTGGCACTTCACACAACACAAAGGGCTGGTAATACTGACAACAAAATTTTTCCCCTCTCCTTTTTGTTTTCTTGTTCCGTGAAGTTGTTTCTCGCAGGAGCCCCCTAACATGAATGAAATTGTCTAGGATCCCTTTAAAGACTTTTTTGTGCTGAAGATCAATTTTTCCGCTAAGTTCAGAGTAAACTTTTTAGCGATGTTGAATCATATAGAGTCAGAATGTATTATTATTTGGTGCATATTATTGGTTTTGAACAATGTTAATATTTATTTATACAGTGGAACCTCAGTTCATGACCATAATTCGTTCCAAAACTCTGGTCATAACCTGATTTAGTCATGAACCGAACTAATTTCCCCCATAGAATTGTTTGTAAATACAATTAATCATTTCCAGACGGTATGACATGTATGTAAATATATTTTTTTTAAGTTTTTAAGCACAAATATAGTTAATTACACCATAGAATGCACAGCGTAATAGTAAACTAAATGTAAAAACATTGAATAACACTGAGATAACCTTGAACAACAGAGAAAACTAACACTGCAATAGTTTGCGCTATAGCGCTATGAACTGCTCGCTAAAAACACTTTTTTGTAATGAGTTTTAAGCACAGGGAAAAAATTGAACATTTGAAAAATCTGTACTTTAATAAACCACCAAGAAAAGTAACATTGCAACAATGCATGCTACGAACCGATCACTGTACAGTAATCCCTCACTTATCGCGGGAGATAGGTTCCAAGGCCGACCGCGATAACTGAATTTCTGCCAAGTAGGGACACCATATTTATTTAATTATTTAACGTGTATTTGGACGTTTTTAAACCCTCCCTGTATTGTTTACAACCCACCCTTTACTCTATTAATAACAGGGACAACTGCTAAGCAATATGAAATCGGTAGATAAGTTTACACTTACTGTATAGCGAAGTACACGTAGCAGCTTGTAGGCGGTCATGATGTTGTCGACCTTGTCGCAAAGATTCCTAAAGCAGATTCCATCCAGACTACTGCCTTATCACGTCCACTTGCAACTCGTTTTGCGCCCTGGTTAAAGGACACTGCGGCCGTAGATCTTATATGCTTTTCCTCCTTTTTAAATAAAAAGAATCGTGGACTCATTGATGCTGTGATGGTGTCCTGCAGCGGTGTAGCTGTTCCCTTCCTTCAACATATCCAAAACTTTTACCTTTTCTTCAATCATTTGCATCTTCTGTTGGCGCTTGAACACGGCCCCTGAAGCAGTAGCACGTTAATGCTGAATGAGTGAGATGAGACTTCCTAGTTAATGCAGCACTCAGTCGCTGAGCCAATCAGCAGCACACAGGAACTTAACTGCGTGCTCTGATTGGGTAGCTTCTCAGCCATCCGCCAATAGCATCTCTTGTATGAAATCAACTGGGTAAACCAACTTAGGAAGCAAGTACCAGAAGTAAAAAGACCCATTGTCCGCAGAAACCCGCGAAGCAGCGAAAAATCCATGTTATATATTTAGATATACTTACATATAAAATCCGCGAAGTCGTGAATCCGCGAAAAGTGAACCGCGAAGTAGCGAGGGATTACTGTAAACAAAAGTGAAAACAAAAACAAGCCCAGTGCATTCTTTAACTGCCTTCTCTACCTTATGCGTCCAGCCCTCTCTCTCTAGCTCGCTCGCTCTCTCTCTAGTGTGTGTCTCTCTCGCGCGCCTGTGTGTGTGTGTCTCTCTCGTTCATGCGCCTGTGTGTCTCTCTCTCTCTCTCACGCACCTGTGTGTGTGTGTATGTATCTCTCTCTCGCGCACCTGTGTGTGTGTGTCTCTCTCTCTCGCGCAACCTGTGTGTGTGTGTCTCTCTCTCTCGCGCACCAGTGTGGGGGTCTCTCTCACGCGCACCTGTGTGTGTGTGTGTGTGTGTGTGTGTTTCTTTCTCGCATGCCTGTGTGTGTGTGTGTGTGTGTGTGTGTCTCTCGCGCACCTGTGTGTGTGTCTCTCTCTCTCAGTGCCTGTGTGTGTGTCTCTCTTGTGTGTGTGTGTTTCGCTCTGTCTCATTCTCTCTCTCTTGTTTGCTCGCTCGCTGCACAGGAAATGCACAGGGAGAGACTGAACACATACAAACCGAAAGGGAAACTGGCTTATTCGTATATTGAGAGTGTGGTCGTGAACAGATGCAAAAGTTTGGCGAACTTTTTGGTCGTAAACTGATTTGTACGTGTTCCGAGACGTTCGTGAACCAAGGTTCCACTGTACTTGGTTTGTTTATTTCAGGGAGCCATTTTAAGAATGAGCAACATTTCCTATAGTTCATGGTTGGGTACCCAGTGTGATTTCATCATTGGCAGTTTGTGTTCTCACTGCATGTCAATAGAAGCCACTGCCTGTGAGGCATATGCTTATTAGCACTTTTAACAACAGGAAAACAAGATGACTGTGTGTTAAGAGTTGACATTATGGTCAAAAGTTCAAATCACAGTATATTTAAAGATTTAGACTATTTTGGTAGATACTGGTGTGATGTATTTGTATGTAGTTTTCAGATTGAAATATTTTTTATTTTTTTTTTACAAATAACAATTGTACTGATGATTAATTGTGTGTATTGACGTGCCTCTTATTCATCAAAATACTTCTTAACGCTCTGCCACCCAAACTTGTTCAATAGCAGGTATTCACCTCTCTCAAGCTGATAAAATTATAGGTTCTTCCTCACTCACTTCTTGTTCATTCACGCTGCTGCTACTTTCTGTCCTATGTTCCTTTTTTTCATTGACTCACCAATTAGGCTGAACCACACAGCACTCTGGGAAATACTCATAAAGGGGTTGGCTCACTTAAGACACACAGTTCACATACAAGCTCATATACAACTACATTATCTCCTTTAGACACTTCTGCACCAAAAGAAAATCACATTTTTTGTTTCCTTTTGCATGTACAGGTTTGAGCATTTTATGTTTAAATGTTTTCTCAAAATGTCCACTAATTTTTAGCATACTGGTGAAATGGTTTTTTCAAAGTCCATAGACTAAATATTTCTTCTGCTTTACCTGATCAACTTCTCCTGTTGTGTATGTGTAGCTGTGAAGATTGTCCCTGATATCAAGAGACTACTGTCAGAAGGATGAAGGCTTGTGTTTTCTGTGAATGTGTGCAGAAAGTCCAAAGTCGGTCCTGCTGACATATCTTGTGGAACATGCATACAGCAATTAAAGGAAACTTGTATGATTATTTGTTTTCTTATTTTTAACTTCTGCTTTGTGTGAATATCTTAGGAAATAACATTTTGGGCTGGAACTAGAAGTTTTGTTTTTCCTCTCTTACAGTGTATCTCATCAACTGATTGTAATGTCAGCTAGTTACTTTAAGTGCCTTTTGAGGGTTTATGTTGTTCAAAACACTATAAAATAGGCCAACTAAATAATCCAGTCTAATGCTAAGATTTAAACTCTATAGAGGGCACAGTGACAGCCTGGTGTGGTGTCTTCAGACAGTCAGTGACCAGGCTAGGAGCTGAATGCAGGTCCTTATATGTTTTATTTGGATGCTTTAGTATGCAAATCATTGAATTCAGGTGTTCCAATCACTTCCATGGCCACAGGTGTATAAACTCAAGCACCTAGGCATGCAGACTGCTTCTGCGAGCATTTGTGAAAGAATGCGTCGCTCTCAGGAGCTCCGTGAATTCAAGCGTGGTACCGTGATAGGATGCCACTTCTGCAATAAGTCCATTTGTGAAATTTCCTCACTACTAAATATTCCACGGTCAACTGTTTGTGGTATTATAACAAAGTGGAAGCAAATGAGAACAACAGCAACTCAGCCACGAAGTGGTAGGCCACGTAAAATCACAGAGCGGGGATAGCGCATGCTGAGGTGCACAATGTGCAGAAGTTGCCAACTTTCTGCAGAGTCAAGCTATAAACTTTGTGTGGCCTCCAGATTAGCTGAAGAACAGTGCATAGAGAGCTTCATGGAATGGGTTTCCATGGTCGAGCAGCTGCATCCACGCCTTACATCATCAAGTGCAATGCAAAGCGTTGGGTGCAGTGGTGTAAAGCACACTGCCACTGGACTCTAGAGCAATGGAGACATGTCCTCTGGAGTGATGAATCTGCCAATCCAACGGATGAGTCTGGGTTTGGTGGTTTCCAGGAGAACGGCACTTGCCTGACTGCATTGTGCCAGGTGTAAAGTTTGGTGGAGAGGGGGTTATAGTGTTATAGGGGGTAATAGTGTGGGGTTGTTTTTCAGGAGTTGGGCTTGGCCCCTTAGTTCCAGTGAAAGGAACTCTTAATGCTTCAGCACACAAAGCCATTTTGGACAATTTCAATTGTGGGAACAGTTTGGGGATGGCCCCTTCCTTTTCCAAAATGACTGCACACCAGTGCACAAATCAATGTCTATAAATTAATGGATGAGCGAGTTTGGTGTGGAGGAACCTGACTGGCCTGCACAGAGCCCTGACCTCAACTTGATAGAACACCTTTGGGATGAATTAGAGAAGGACTGCGAGCCAGGCCTCCTCGTCCAACATCAGTGCTTGACCTCACAAATGCTCTCCTGGAAGAATGGTCAAGAATTCCCATAAACACACTCTTAAACCTTGTGGAAATCCTTCCCAGAAGAGTTGATAGCTGCAAAGGGTGGGCCAACTCCATATTAAAGCATGTGTATTAAGAATGGGATCTCATTAAAGTTTATGTGTGTGTAAAGACAGACATCCCAATACTTTTGGCAATATAGTGTAGTTGTGATGCAGGGAACTTGGAGAAAATGAATTCATGAGGTAGTGCGTAAACAGTAAATGAATTCATTCTTATTTTAATATTACACCCTTTAAACATCCAACTATACCTTACATTTAAACTCAAAACCATCCATTTCAGGCTTATGGATGACCAAATTGTACCATGAAATCATCCATCACAGCGCCAATTTAGGAACATTAATATAGCTAACGGTAGGTAAACATCAGGGAAAAATGTGTTAAATTCCTCACATACCGCAACAAGGCCTGAACCTAGGATGCTGGATCTGCAGGTGTAAGCATTGGGCCACCTTGCTGTCCCTCTCTGTTTTTATGAATATTGTTCCAAAGCACTTTATATTTGCACTGTGGTATAGTTTGAAGGAAATAAATGCCCAAAAGCTATGTGTGTTAACAGGTTAGGCATCATCTTGTGGGTTGTGCAGTGAGTCGCTGGTTGGGTGAGATCATATGACCTTGTGTTTTCAAGTCCTACTTTTAAATCTATAAGCCCACTTTGCTAAAATATAACTGATGGAAGAGGCAGTGCTCAGATTCAAGTACAGTTAGATGAATGTTACTATGAGGAGATGATTGCCGCCAGTGTACTTACCACAGGTTCAACAGCTCTGCTTCCTCCTGGCTGTGCCTTTTCAGCGAGGCTTTAGAAGACAGGCCGTTCTTGCCTTTGCCGCATGTGCATCTTATTTTAATCTAATTCTTGACTTTGTGCTTTGTGGCGTGAGTCCTGGATAATTCACCCCTGCTGTCATTTTTCTTACACGAACCTGCTTGTGAGATACAAGCCTCTGTGGATTTGTGTGAGGTCTGTCTGGGTGATGTAAATCAGAAAAGAATGCAGCTGTTGTTTAAATAATTTAAACAGGGTCTTGCCTAGCAGTTTGCATATTTTAAAAGACAGAAATACGCTAGAGACAAGAGAATACTGTGCTGAGATGTTGCTCCTTACTACCATGGTACACAGAGGGCCTTGTTTTAATGAACTAGCTGGCAGCAGCATTTATATTGGATGCACTTTGAATCAATTTGAGAGGCCACTTAGCTCATCCTGGATCGAAGACTTAGTCCTTCTAAGCTAACTACAAAAGGAGAAAGCCTGGCAAGATTAAGTGCATTTATGCACTTGGAGACTTGGAGGAGCAGCATGTCTCAGTAAGCAGTGTATTTCAGTTCCCCCCACCCCGACCCGCTGAGAATGTGTTGCAATGTGATTTTCAGGCCTTAGGATAAGGAGCTACAGGTCTTTATGCTACTGTGCCCACAAATAGTCATTGTTTAAATACAAATAAGAACAAATTTGCAAATATTCTAAGAGAAATCCATTCTGACAAAAACTAGATTACATTGGGGAATAAAAATATATTGAGTTGTTTTGTAAATATGCTAATTTTCTTAATGTAATGCCTTATGTAACCAGAAGAGTTGTGAACTATGTAATTTTTAAGGCCATCAAGAACAATAATGCATAAACAATATGCTGCACCAAACAATTTATCCATGTATGTAATTAATATAGAAGGCAGATTCACACTCATTTAAGCCACTGGCAATTTATAGTCATCAGTTAACCTGACATGCACGTCGTTATGACACCAGTGCTGACAATGGAGAACTCTCCACAGAGTGAGCTGATTTGTTTTTTAGATAACTACTTGCACAGTGTGTAAAATTCTCATGTCAATCAGTCATCCCAATTAGCATCAGCAGTTGACAATGTTGTTGTGTTTTGGTGGGGGGCATCACCATTTTAAATAAATAAGCCAATACTGCTTTTCTGCAATGCCTGTAATTTTCAGTTTGGCCATAGGGTGTCCTCATTCCTAATAGCCATGCACTGTAACAAGATAGGAAAATACCATGTTTAATATAAAAACGCATAGACGGGTGAATGTGTGACAAAGAAGAAATCAGCCTTGTCTATTTGGCAACACTTTTGCTTCAGAGCAAATGAGCATGGTGAGCCAAACTATTTAACGAGAGTTATTTGTTGAAAAAATAGGAAGGTTAGTGCTAAGATTAATAAATTAACGTGTGTGTACATCATCTGACTAGTTTAGGTAGTGTTGCTAACCCAAAAGCTAAATCCTTGTCTCAAAAGCCATAGATTTTTGGTGCTTATGGATTTAGGAGAAGAGCCAAATACAAGCAGGGCAGTACGAGATTTAATGTGCCACAGCTGTTTTATTTACTTTTATATTTGCTTTACACATTTTCTCCAATGTACTTTTTTAAAACAATAATTAAATAAATTATTAATAAAAAAAAGTTTTTTTCTTACTAGGCTACATACAATCCTTCCACTACTCTAAAATGACACACCTATACAGAAAATTGCCAGTTACACCCTGGAGTTAAATTAAGTATCATTCTTTTCAATTGTAATAATCCGTCTGAAATTCGGGATCCTTTCAGTGAAAGGGACACATGAGCCATTGATTGCACCTTGTAGGAGTCTGATGCAAGTCTTCTGCAGAGCCGAATGGAGAGCACAACACTCTTTTCAAACATACTAGCTCACAGAGGGTTTACTTATTTGAAAAAGACAGGATAAAATGTTGCAACCTGCACCAGTGACAAGATATCACAACACTGGCAGTGATTTTCAAAATCACATGTCCTTCCTTCTCACTCTATCCCAAATATAGAAAAATGTAAAGCAATGCACTTGGAGGTAGGGCAGTAGTAGTAATCATTGAATAAACCAAACAGGGTTTTATCTTGCCCGTCTTTATTCCATTCATGAATCTCCAGTAAGCTGATGGCACCACATTCTGCCACTCTTGTCTTAACTTAACAGTGTGCCGGAAACAGCTACCTCCATGGGCCATCGTTATCCATAAAAATGTTTTACAACATTGAACACCATACAAGAAGATTACATTTTCTCTCACAAAACGCAAGTTAGTAGTGAGATTTGTATCTTTGTGATAAAGGAGCATTTCAAGTTTCTGTTATAAATGGAAGGCGTGTGCAATGTGTTTACAGCCTAACCAAAAACAACTAGGATACAAGTGCCTACTGAAAACTGTGTATTTACGGCATGTTTAATCATGTGCTTCAAAGGAACATCTATTGGCAATTTAAGTAATCAATCATTGATTGTTAATGTTATCATCTATCGGCATAAGTCTAGCCAGCCCTGTGGGCAGTCACTTTAGAAAAACATAAAGGCCAAAGTTACAAAACAATTAGAGCAATGCACTGATTAATTTTTAATAGTAGTATTTGTCATAGTAGTAGTATCATCACATTAACAGAGTAAAGTGAAATTCTTGTGTGCATGTCTGACCAACATACACCACATTGACACTGTCAGCTACCATAATAAACGTTCTTTTATGAAGCAGAAAACAGAAATCTGCTTACTTGATGTTCAGTTATGCTCCAAGTTCATGAAACCTTGCAGAAAAACCTTTGAGGAAAGAAAAATACTGGATGTAATTGGGTGAAAATATAAGAAAAAGGCTCATCAGATTTTCTTTTCAAATATTCAGGTTTTGTTTTAGTTTAAAGTGGTGATGAAGCAATTTAACAAACCCTGAAAATTATCAACACAGGGAAGAGAAAGAATATGCACATGTGGCTTCCAGACCTGCAGGCTCATTTTCCCTTAAGGTTATAGTCCCCAGATGAATGCAATACTTAAACTCTGTGATAATTTACTCTTGCTGCTATGAATCGTTAGAGGCAGTCCAAATTCTCAAATTTTTAGAGAGGTCAACTATCCATATTATGGCTTTTATGTGCCCAGAAGAGTTCAAACCAGCAATTCTTTATGTTATGTTAACATTTTTAGAAGAGAATGAAGCCATTACAGGATCAGCAGCCAACATCAGGAGGTTCTTCTTCTTTATTAAGATACCTCACAGTACAGACTACTACATTGAGTAGCATACATATAGCTTTATACAGCAGCTTAACAGAACACATTATGCTAAACATTTATTGTATTTTGAAATAATAGTTGTATTTGCAGGAGAACAGAACACAATATCTTCATAGCATCTTACACAAATGTATATTGAAGCACTGGCAAAAAAGGCTTATTCACAAAATTGTCACAAAATTGTCATCTGTTTGACAGATGGTTGGATGTTAGCTACCCTCTGTTGTTTGTAGTGATAACAGAGAAAAAAATACTTCAAGTTTTTATGGATAGTTAAGATAACAAAATTCCTGATAGAATAGTCCTCAATGGGGACCAATGCTGGACAACAGCAAACAATATAAAAACATCCATGAAAAAACAATCTTCTGTTGCATTATCCACCTGTCAGGTGTCCAGTCAAAGTAAGAGATATGATATTTTGAAGTAACAGTAATTATGGAATTAATTTTTGCATGTATTTTTAGAGTACATTCATATTTTTTAATAGCATTATATAATATCACATAATTAAAAAATGAACCCGGATAGACTTGCAATGGCTGAAATAACTTTCTTAATCACCAGATTCTAACTCAAGGCATGTAAAAATGGCATCTATTGATGTATTTTTTTTAGTTGTTGTTTATGGAGGATCAATAGCTACATGTAGTTCATATTTCTTAAACATAAAATTTTAATGCAGCAGGAAGTTTTTTAGTGTAATGTAAATACTGAGTGCACATTTATTCACTATATGCATGAAGAGCTCCTTTCTATTTCATTAATTTCTAGATGAGTAAAATGATTTTTTTTTCTTTTTGCTTTCCTAGCTTGAAATTTCTTTTGCCTTTATGGTTATGAAGATCATTTAACTGACCTGGTATGACTTCAAGCAGCAGGAGAATTGAGTTGATGTTGCAGATATCCATGCAATTAGATGAAAGTGACTTCCCTGCTGTGTATGTGACTCCTGGTCCTGGTGTTTTAATATCTTGTACAGGAGTTCAGTTTTGGTTAGACAGACTTTATTATCCTTGAGGGACATTTGTTTGCAGCAGGATATAGTACAAAAACATAATACCTTGTTACACAGAATTGGAAGGACACAGCAGGTTATGACTAGTATTATCATAAGTATGCACACTCAAGATGAGTCCAAAGATTAATAATTACCTTGAACAGTGCACAGAATAATAATTTAGAATTTAACATTTAGCAGCACCCCTAACAATTAAAAGAATTCAGAATGCTTATAGCTCTGGGAATAAGAGTTCTTAAATCTGCTGATCTCTTACCCTTGGAAACCTAAATCTGCAGCTGAAATGTAGAGAATAGAGGATGGCTACTATCTGACAGAAATGAGTCAGCCTTCTTTCTAACCTGTCTGTAATGCATCTCAATGACTGAGGTCTGCTTATTTTTACAAAGTTGTTAAGATGAGTTATATTTTAAATGCTGAGATCGCCAGTCCAACAAATAAAGTAAACGTGACAACAGATTCAATAAAAGACTTGTAATGAATGTTGTTATAGATTTGTCCACTTTAAAACAATTGAGTTTCCTAAGCAAGAAAATGAATGTCTTACATATTTGTTCTGTGTTAAGATCAAACTTTAGTTTATCAATGATTGTCCCCAGATATTTGTAGTGCTTTACCATCTCCACTGCCTCTTCTTTAAAGTTGAGACAGTAGATGTTGAGGAACACTCGAAATCTATAGCCATAGACTCACAATGATTGAGTTATCTTCATAATTCATGGTATGTCTATTCCAATGTGGACTCCTATAGTCATTTGTATAGGAGATAAAAGAGGTCGTTGAGGTGTACCGATAGATATATTCAGGCTATCACTACAAAACATCTTTGTGCTCTGTTAGAGTCCAGAATCCACCCCACCAAGCTTGGGTCTAATCAGAATTGATCTATCAGTTTATCCACTCAGTTGTGGAACTGGATTGTATTAAAATCTGATGAGAAAGCTATAAATTGCAGTCTTGTGTGGTTTGTTTGATTCTTCCAAGGGCTCATACAGTAAATTCTGAAGTGTCATTGTGGGGTCATCCATTCCTCTCTTTGCTCTATATCCAAATTGGTATGGGTTCATATAGCCCTGGGTTTTGTTTAGTAGTTTTTTCTTAATTAACCTCTCAGAGGAATTCATAATATGAGAAGTTAAGGCCACTGGTCTGAAGTCACTTCATGCCTTTGGGTGTGCAAGTTTTTCCTAACTGAATAACATTTGCCTTTCCATAGACTGGGCACTTGCCGTAAATCCAAAGACATCTCAAATATTGAGTGGAATACTGAACTACACAAGAGTGGAGCAGTCACCCACATAGGGAATCCATCCGGGAGCCCGGGATTCCTGGACATTTCCCATTCCCACATTCCCGGGAATGAAACTGCTGGAATTCCAGGCTGAATGGGAATGGCCAAGCTCGCATATATACCATGTAAAAGTGTAAAAATCGATCAAGAAATAACAGAGTTACAGTTGAAAATAATTAAGTGGCACGGTTTTTTGTCCCATGGTGTAGTGTGTTGCTCATTAATTCATTCAACAACAGACCAGCAGCAGTCAGTCTCCCGGCTCCCACTAAGACTGAACACAGTTTGGGAAATATCTGCACTTTGCAGCTCACGAATGTCGGGATGGGGCAGAGTTCATTGACGTCTGTACTGTTGACAGCTTTGAACAGCAACTTGAAATTGCAATGCGTCAGTCTGTTGCGTCTGCATTATCTGTGCCAAGAAACCTGCCATCACAGAATGATGACAAGAAACTGGATGCCTCAGTAAAAGCTGAAATGGCGGTGTTTCAGAGCAACGGTAAGAGAGGAGGCAGAGGCAGTGGAGGCAGAGTGTGCTTTCTCAGCGGCTGGTGTACTCTGCATGAAGGTGTGCTCTCGCCTGGACAACCGCACGCTTGATACGTTGTGCTTTCTACGCTCTTATTACCGCAACTAACTAGATACATGTACTTATGACAGCATGAACTGCTTGTAGTTAAGGTTAGTCTTTTATTGGTGTCAACATATTGCAGTAGTTTTATTAAAAATAAGTGTCGGTTGTTCTAAAACCGTTCACATGTGAGATGCCCGTGCACTGTGTCATTCCCGCGAGCCTGGGATTCCCGAATTCCCAGGAATGGATAAACCCGTCCGGGAATGTATTCCCTACACCCACATATTATTCTGTCTGGACCTAAGCTTTTTTTAAATTTATTTTAGTTTGTTTTAGGACCTTTCTGACATCATTCCTCTCAAAGAAGAGTTGAATCCTGGCTCCAGTTCTGAGTCTGTTGACTAATATCTGAATTAAAAACCTTGATTTGAATTCATTAAATTTTTAAGCCAACTTATATTCAATTTTAACACCTGCCAATTAAACACAATTAGTGCATTTAGTGTGAATGTCAGACATTATCTTCATGCTGTTCCACAATGAACCGCAGATTATCAGTCCATAGATCATTCTCACTTCTGTCCTTATGTTTCAGCTTTACCCGCTTGATTTCACATTTGACCACCTCCTGTAATTCTTTTTGTTCAGTTAATATTTCATGTTGCAATGCCTATTTCTTTTGTTTTTTATGGTTATCAGTTCTTTTAAATCTCTGGTAATCCATGTCTTGTTGTTAGGTTATATTTTGACTGATTTGACAGGAATCATGGCGTCCTTAGAGAATTTTATGCAACTGCTTAGAGTGTCTTGTCAGTTCATCAGTGTCAACACTTAATGAGTAAAAGTGGAAAATTTACTAAATATGCAAGGTAATTAACCTGTTTTAAAGGAAATTTGAAACAGTAAGTTATTCAGTAGTTAAAGCCTTAACAAAACGTACCTTTGTTTTAACATAGACGATGTTCTTAATGGAAGACTTTGAAATTTTAACAACTTATACTGCATGCTGTATTCAAGGTATCTCAATGAAATATTAGCTTTCATGACAGAGATCCTTGAATATTAATCTGACAAAATGTAAACAAAATAAGTCCAATCTAGGTTTCAACAAGAAGATGTTTCATGGGGACAGACAGACAGACAGACATGATGATGCCAGTACTTGCTTTTCACATTAAATACAAATGTATGTGAAAAAGTGACTCAATAGAAAGGGTAATTACAGTAGTGTTAAAAGTATTCCACTTATTTACAATGTCTGTCAAAAATTAAAATAAATACATAAATAAAAGTATACACATATAAGAAAAATTCCACAGTGCTGGTCCTTCTTGGGGTCCTCTGTCACTCTCATCCCTGGGCCTCTGATTTTCTCCCATTTACCCCCATCCTAGTGGAGTGAAACATCTTAGACTACTAACTTAGGTAACTGCAGTTTCATTTTTGTTTCCCCATCAGTCTCACCAAGTGAAAAGCACAGGACTAGTATGTGCCATTCATGACTCCCTCCTTGGACAGTATGTAATAGCTATGGAGACACCCAAACACCCATAATCCAGATTGACTGCTTCTGGGACTTGAGTTCAGGATGGAGCTCATGATCTCTAAGAGCTGGGAGTTAGTGGTGCCTCAAGAGTCATGAATGGAGTAATGTTTGGTAGTGAACCTTGAACTTTATAATCCATCCCCTTCATACTTTACTCAAGTAGTGTCTACCATCATGGGGAAACTATTTCTACTACAAGGTGCTAGTAAAAAGGCCAATCATATTTGAAAATGTAAGCCTTCTACCGTCCTCCAACTCTGAACATATAGTGAGACTGAGACAGCAGTCCCCACTCTGTTTGTTTTGGCCAGTCTGCTACTTGCTTTCATGGCCTGACAAACTTAAATGGTTGGGCAATTTTTTAAAGCATGGTAATCCCCCGGAGATCAGTGGAGTGTTTGACAAGTGATTTGTGTAATGATGTTGAAGAGAGACTTTCCCTCGTCTGCATGGAAGAATTCTCACAGCTGGAGGCTGGTTACCTTAGCAATGACTTAAGGAATTTCTTTCAAACCCAGCAAGAGACTGCGCTCATAAGACGACACCCTGAAAGAACAGGCTTTGTGGTGCTTCTCCTCAGTGTACTCGCAGTCACATTGTGCAGGCATCAGCACCATGCTTTCCAATCATTTATTCAACCATCCATCTCCTTTTTACTTTATTTTTCCTTCTAATATGGAGAATAAGGGAAAACAGATACCACTATTGTCATGTTTTTTTTTTTTACACCTGGAGAAGGCTCAGTGTTTCAGATGTGGTTTTTAGAGTGGAGTTCATTTTCCCTTTGTATTTCCTGACACTGAATACCTGCTCTTAAAACACTAATTGGTTACTACATTTTGAGGTGGATGGCAACCAGATGAACCTATGTGAAAATGAAAATAATTTATGTAACAGTAAGTAAGTATAACCTCATGGTGCAACAGATGATGCTGCTGCATTAAATTTTTATGCACTGCCTGCCCATAACACTGTAAATATCAAAAATGGCACAAGGTTTTGAGCCAAACAAAACTTGTGTAGATTCTCAAAGTGGTTATTGTTATAATGCAAGTCAGCTGATATTTGAATGTGAGGAAAGGTGTAATGTTTAAAAGCATGGTAAGCCGTTTCCATAGTGTGAAAGAATAAACAGCGGTCATAAAGGTCTGGGGCAACAATGTTGGGAGCATCACTGATAGTGCATAGCTGCATCCACCACACGACAAATCACCTGGATTGGTGCCTGAGTGCAGCGACACCTCAGCACCACACTGGAACAGTACAAGGTATTTTACCGTGGCTGTAAGGTTTCCAAGGTTTCCCTGTGATCCCTGTATGTTATTATGGAAAAATAAATTGTGGAAAAAAAGAACAAAACCAGTGTTCTTCAGGCAATTGTTGTTTTATTGTTTTACTGTCCCAAGATGGTGGAAGAGACGGATTTGATAGACCAGATACTGGAAGTGATGTTACCAGAGGCCAATCTGTTAATCATTCTTTCTGCAGAAGGAGGTAGAAGAGAGGCTTTAGATGACAGCACCAACTATTGGTTTGGAGGGTAATTATCATCAAATGGGCCCCGAGGTTGTCTCCCAATCACAGGTGTGTGACAGTGGTAACAGTGGTATAATTCTATATGGTTGGGTGTGTGATAACCTTGATCAACCTGAAGCACACTTCACCACACCCAGTTATAAAACTCTTAACTCTAGTGATGGCCGCATTACCATTTTGGAATCAACTACCAGGTGGCATACAAAAAGTTGCCAACAAATCATAAAGTTTACACCCGCATAGTGTTCACAATGCACCTTTTTGTTGTGATAATAGCCAAGTCGGCTTCTTTCCATGCAGTCCACAATGTTGGCATTGTTTAGATAAAAATTATTCTTTTTCACCAGTTACTGAATTGTGCACTTTGCAGGAACAGTCACAACTGGATAGTTTTCCACAAATCCTTCACTGTTCTACTTGATGGTATCTGTATGAGCATACAGCTCTGTAATCGAAATACACTGTTCCAATGAATACAGTATGGGTTCTCACCAGCACAAATACACGTAACATAACTAACAAAATGAGGACTTCCAGCTACTTATCTGCTGGGCTAATTTTTCATGTGCCATTTTGTATTTTGTCAAGAAAGTTATTAACGGTGGCGCAGTGGGTAGCGCTGCTGCCTCGCAGTAAGGAGACCTGGGTTCGCTTCCCAGGTCCTCCCTGCGTGGAGTTTGCATGTTCTTTCCGTGTCTGCGTGGGTTTCCTCCAGGTGCTCCGGTTTCTTCCCACAGTCCAAAGACATGCAGGTTAGGTGGACTGGCGATTCTCAATTGTCCCTAGTGTGTGCTTGGTGTATGTTTTGGGGAGTTTTTTAAAAAAAGTCAAAGTTTGGTGGACGGTCACTCCAGACTACATTGGGGTCTTGTTTGAATGGTAATCTGTTTGGGAACCCATGTATTTTGTTCAAACAAATAATACTGCTTTTTTGTTTTCCATGTATTTCTTTATTTTTTTCCATTATTTTAGTGCATGTAGTATATTTATTTTTTGTCAGGATCTCATTACAGGACATCTTGCATTGTTTTTCTGGTATTTGTCAGAATGTTATTTGAAACATCCTCATTCGTTTTAGTTCATTTTTGTAATTGTTCGTTAGTTTGCTTGTTATAAAACTTTATCCTTATTTTGTGATGTTTTTGCAGTATATTTAGGTTTTCTTGTGATACATTGGTGTTTGGTCCATTATTTACATAGAAAATGCCACAGTCTTTAAGGATTGCT